>NW_008235774.1:310894-339595 GCF_000691975.1 Corvus brachyrhynchos | reverse complement strand
TCCGCCTGGGCCCTGGCGAGCAGCGCGGCCCCGGCGCCGCTTTCGGTTTCGCTCGGGAGGGCGGTGCCTGAGGGCCCGGCTCGCTGGGCCCGGGCGGCGGCACCGCGCCCAGCAGCGCTCAGCGCCACTCCTCAGCGTGGAATACGAAACCTTTGACAGTAACGAAACCTTTTACAGTAACCGTGAGTTGAAAAACCCAGTCATAAACGCAAACAAGTCTTTCACTTTCCAGCTCAAAAGATTCTCGGGCTACTCACAGCATATCTTGTGTTTTGGGCGCTGGCTGCTGCCCAGGCACGCACTGGCAGCAACGAGGTGCTTCCTTGGTGTCTGAGGCTGTTGGAAGGTCTCTCCCTGAGATGTGGTTTCACCCATATCGTACATGTCACTGAGCTTCAGAAGCAGTCTTGGTTTCCATCGTGGGGGTTTGGGGAACCTCAGTGTGATTCTGAGGTAAGGTAAAATGGTAAACAGAGTGTCTAGATTACTGTGTTCAGTTTTGGTCTGGGACAAGTTCAAGAGACTGAAAAATTGGAGAGTCCAGAGGCTAACAGGATTGGAGAGCCTGCTGTATGTTTGAAAGAACTGCATTTATAAAATGTGGAGAAAAGAAGGGTCAGGCGAGATCCAACCACAGTGATGTCCAGGTGTTAGAAAGATAAATTACTTATTGGTAGAATTGCCTTTGTTAAGGTGTAGGGCTTGGCATGTTTCAATGATGTCAGACCTGAGGGAGGTTAACAAAGCTTGGGAATAAGGATGTATCACTGATAGCAGACACAGAGAATACAGAATTTATGGGCCTCAAGGACATTTGGCAGAACTCCCAAGGTAAGGAAGAAACTAATAAAGCCATCTCAGCAATTGTGTTCAGATTAGCTCTGATGGGGCAGAGGAAATAGGTAGGGGGAGATTGTGACCACCGATTCACAGACCACCGATTCAGGAAACCACTGACTCAAGAGAAAGTCTGAGCATGTGGGACTAATCAGCATAAGAAGCAAGGGAATCATTTAACCAACAGAAGAAAGAGTACTAATTAATATTTAAAACTATGTAACCTGTAGCCAATGAGCGTTAATGCCTTTGCTATAACATAAAAAAAAAGATGGTAGTCATGGTGCTGGCTTTGAGGATTTGCCACCAAGCACCCCTTTCTGTGCTGATGTACTAGTCTGAAAACAAACCAGTGGGAGGCACCAAGTCAGAATAACAATTTAATAGGGAAATTTAAAAAAAAGGCAAAAACCACTGGTTCAAACTGACAGGGTCAAGATACAACCTGACACCCTGTTAGTCTGATAAGGTGGTGGCTGCAGTCCTCCTGAAGTGATGGATGTGGTTCTGTCAAAGAAATGATCCTGTAGAAAGGGCCTGCTCTTCCTCAGAAGGTCCAGTGGTGGCTGTGTAGCTCCTGTCCTCTGGGAATCCAGTGGAAAGGGTGTCTGTGGTGTTTGGAATCTCAAATTATATCCAGGATGGAATGCTTGGTTCCTCCTTCTGGGTGAAGCATCTCACAATGGGATGATGAGTCATGAGGCCAGGCGTTGATGGGCTCATTAACAGAAGATAGTCCGGAGGGAGGAGGCAAGGAAACACTGCCCCATGGGCCTGGTTTCAACAGCTCATGAGGACGGTAATAGAATACACTGCAACCCAGAACAGTTGAACTGTAAATAAATCCAATACCTTGATTTTGTGTGTGGATCAGCCTCTTGCAAACTGGCTTAAAGAATCTGTTTTGGGACACCAACAGTTCTCGAGCTTCTAAAAGTTGGATGATTCTTCACTGGGGTAAACAAGTCAAAGGGCAATTGGAACACGTTTCTTCAGGGGAAATTATGCCCAGGTACAAGAAAAAATTATTACCCACTCTAGAAACAATTAGACATTGGAATATATTGCTCAGAGAAGTAGTGGAAATTTTCTCAATAGAAATATTCAACACTTGGCTTGACAGTGTCCTTGATTTAATGTCTTGCTTTTAAAAGGAAGCCAGCTATCTCCAGAGGTCCTTTCTCAGCCTAAAATTTTCTGTAGTTCAAATTGTACCCTCAGCTGCTTGTCATGTTGAGATGTGCTGCAGCAGTCTGCTCTCAGAGGAGCCTCCTTCAGCTGGAGGCTTCTTTTGTAGAAGAATTTAATTTGGTTTCACTTTCATTTCATTGTTCTTTCTGCTTATCTCTGGTTTCACTGTTATGTCATCATTACTTTTTCATTTCTGCTTTATGCAAGTTTCCCTTGAAAGATTTCTGTAAAAAGCATAATTTGTTTCCCACACTACTTTTTCTTCTGCCTTCAGCACCTTATCTGGAAGACACATGAACCTTCCTTGCTCAGTCTCAGGAGGCCGCAGGATTTACTCGGGCTCAGTGTGTGCAGATGGGCTGTTTGTATGTTTGCTTTATCGTGTATGCTGTGGTGGTAAATCAGGCTGTACATTTATCCCAAAACAATCCTTTACTGGCTCTAAGAGTTTGCAAACATTAAAAGGGCATTTGACACTTCCAGAGTTAAAGAATGCCTCTTGTTTATTCCAGCTAGTGTGAGGTTGCACAGATGATGGCTGAGCTCCTGCTCTGTCCACGGATGATGCAAATACCCTGACTTAATCGCTCTTCTCCTGGACTCTTACACTGATTGCTGAGACATTTGTCCCTTTCAGATGTGATTGAAATTAGTGTCAGGGTTCATAGTAGTCGCTCTGACAGGGCAGGGGAGGAGCACTCGGCTTTCCCCTTGGCTATCACCAAGGCTGCGCTGTGCCACCGCTCGGCCCCGCTACAGATCCGACGCTGCCTCCCTGCTCGTCGGGGCCGTGCCCCAGCCGCAAAGGCTGCAGCACCGCACCGCACCGCACCGCACCGCACCGCACCGCACCGCACCGCACATCAGTACACAGCACCGCCCATCAGCGCCCAGCACCGCCCCGCACCGCGCCGCATTGCACCGCACTGCACAGCACCGCACAGCACCGCACAGCACTGCAGAGCACTGCAGAGCACCGCACAGCGCCGAACACCACCGCACATCAGCGCAGAGCACTGCACCGCACTGCAGAGCACCGCACAGCGCCGAACACCACCGCACATCAGCGCAGAGCACTGCACCGCACTGCAGAGCACCGCACCGCACAGCGCAGCACCGCAGCGCAGAGCACTGCACCGCACTGCAGAACACCGCACAGCACCGCCCAGCACCGCACAGCACCGCACAGCACTGCACCGCACTGCAGAGCACCGCCCAGCACCGCACCGCCCACCATCACACTGCATAGCACGGCACCGCACCGTGCAGTGTACATTCTCACACATTCTCTTACAGGGTAAGAATGTTTAACAGGAGAGGATGGAAAGATCAGGGGCGCTGATCTGGAGGTGTGGTATTAAGTGCAACTGTCACGGGAGGAGTTGTACCTTCTGCTGTGCTGGTATCGCAGTGTGTTGTGATTCTATTTGTGTCCAGCATTTTAGAGCTCAGCAGCTCCAATGAGAGGACATACAATTTATCAGTGGGCAAGACTCCAGTTGCTTCACCTCAGCAGGCAGCCAGAGGCCATGAAAAACAGTGCTTTTTGCTTTTTGTATGTTACTTATGATGCCGGTGAATGAGACAGGAGCTTTGATGAGTGCTCACCAGAGAAACGAAATTGCTAGGACACAATCCGCAGCAGGAAAAGGGAAGACAGGTTCATCTGCAGACAGCCAGCAGTGAGGTGGGAGACCAGAGAATGCATTTGCAAATTGAACTGCATGGGAACGTGGAAGGAAAGAGACATGCATTTGGGCGTATGCTTCCAGGAAACAGCAGAGTTGGGCAGGTCAAGACACATGACTACTGTGTGTTACTGTAAATCTGTGCCTGTAGGTGAATGTGCACATCCAAATAGTTCAGGTTGCTGCACAGCTTAATGATCGAAAAGCATCACAACCTCTCCTTTGCTTTGAACTAAACCCTTACCCGGTAGGAGCCAGTGAACTTCGTTAAGAGCTCTGCTCATCTGTACAGTCTCACCTCTCACCTTTGAAGTGATTGTCCACATTGCTTTTGTACTTCAGCTACTTTAGCTCTTCCTGAATTTCCAGAAGACTTATCTGTATCTACAGCTTATAATTTATATGAATTTTTAGCTACAGGTTTTTAATGCACATAGCCAAGTGTTCCTAAGTCCAAGCAAACCCAAAACCTACCTCCTATAGTTCTGAAAGCTTCTATGGATATGTTACAACCGTGAGGGTATACAACCCTTTACATCATTCCCAGCTTAATTTGGATAACAAAGACCCATTTCTATCAAGTGAAAACCAGACTGGACTTTGAAGAGGCCCGGCCCTTCAAAAAACCCCACAAAAACCCTCAACAAAATCACCTGCAAATAAAAGGGGCAATTTTTGCTGTTTATAAAATCAACACATTTCCAAACCCAATGGTTTGGAAACAACAACATTGGTTGTTGAATCTCAACAAGAAAAGAAGTGATCTGAGAAGGCAGATCTTTCTGTGGCAGGGAAGGGGCAGCTAGAGTGTTGCAACCAAACTTTCATCTTCTGTTTCTGCATTCCTTGGCAGGGAGCTTAGCATCTCCATAAAATTATAACATCTCCCTTATTTGCACCCATTTGATATTCTTCTTCTTGGTGCAAGGACAAGGAAAGGAACAAAGCCTCTTTGAGCCAAAAAAATGGAGTAAGAAGTGGAGCTTTTCCTTCACTTCGACTGACTGCAGTAGTTGTCACTCTTCCTCTTCCCCAATGCTCCTTCCCCAGGCCACCTGTTTTGCTCAGTCTCTTTGCAATAATGAGAAATACCAAGTGATGAAATTGGAAAAGGCCTTTTGTAAAGCAATGCTCATGCATTATACTTTTTTCATTAATTTTATTTTTAATTTATACCAGACTTTTTAGAATGTAGCATAGCTACAAATACCTTTTTAGAAAATGTGCTACCTTGTTTGTTGTAACAGACATGAATGTTAATTACTGGGCTGAGATAGATCGGAAGTCATTAACACTTGCTATTAAAAAAATTTCAAACAACAAAACCCCCCAGAAGGTATTTGTTATCCAGCACTCTGTTTCAATGGAGTATATGCAGGCAGAGATTCTGATTGGTCCCTAGTGAGGGGAAAGATGTGTGCTAATGTCTTTACAAACAATTCCATGGGTGAGGGTGTGGGTGTTAATGTCTCCACCAACTTCAAGACACAGGTTTGTTACAGAACCCAGACAGTTTGACTCCTGAAACAGACAAAAAGGTCTGCACAAGCCTGAGTTTCAGAATTTTGGGGTAAAATAACAGGTTCAAGGAGGGGAATGTGTGGGAGGCGGTTCGGGCAGGCTGTACCTTCCGAGTACCTCAGCCAATGGAGAAAGGAAGAGGGCAACACGGCCGGGAGCTTAGGATAAAAGGAGGCTGCGCCCTCCGAAACGTCGAGAGAGAAAACCCCGTGGGCGTGTGCCCCGGTGGACTCTCTCCCTTTATTCGAATGAAGTTGCAGGACTCCTCTGTCTCCTTTTTGGACATAAACCTCTGGCGTTTGTGGATTAATTTTCCTGACACTAGGATCTGCTCCTGCAAGGCACTGAGCAGTGCAGCCCTCCTGTCATCGTGGTGGAAGAGCAGTCAGCCTGTTGTAGCATTTGGACCTTTCAACAATCAACAGTGGCATGAGGCAGTAGAAAATTTGATCTTGTATGGGAAGGGTTGGTTTATTTTTTCAGTGACAAAGGTATTGACTTAATTAATTTTGGTATCTTTAAAAGCAAAGGTATAGCAGAGCCATGCTCAGTAGCTCAACACTCACACTAATTTTAAATGAGGAAAGATTCACCCACCTTGGATTTATCTACCAGCTGCGCATGACTAAAGCATCATGTTTCGTGCTGACCCCAACATACAACGAATGAATATGGGAAGGACAGCTACTATTGCATCTCTTTATAGCACTGATTTAGGACAGAGGGTTTAGTTTGGTTTTGGGTAAAATTTAAGTGCTTCCCCTCTAACTGGATTGCATGGTTTTCTGTAATCAGTTCTCACCCTAGACGAACTTCACATTAAAGCTGTAAGATTAGAAAATCATATGAACATTTAAAAATATTTGAAAGCAGCAATAAAAAGGTAATTTCCTTCTAAAAAAACCACGACATTTGAAGCAGAATAATATTTTAATAAAATTAAATCTAAGTATTCACAAAGCATTATGCACATACAGTACATACTGTATTTAAAGCCTACAGACCTTAGATCATTTTATTCTAATGTAGTCAGCTTTGGACACAAGCTAAGCTTACTCATTTTGTAATAAGAAAGTTTACAATTGTTTCTGAAAGTGATTTTACATATATACATATATATATATATAGCTCTATATATATACTCCTACATGTAAGTGTAGGTATATACACACACTTGTGTGTATGTGTGCATATAAATATATATACACATACATACACACCTATGTACATACATAAAATACACACGTGCACACATCCAGGAACGGCGTGTGGGGGGTGTGTGTATGAGCATTGGAGAGGGGCCGGTCAGTAAAAAGAGGTAACTGCAAACAGCCACCCTAATAATTATAAAACAAAAATGTGTAAAATATTTTTAAATTAAAACAGATTGTTAATAATTTGTATTGAACAAAAGGAACACAGTCTTCTGCATTACATAGAAATTAGGTTTATTGCATTTGATTATGTTTGTGTGACAGATGAAGAGTACCTGTCTGCTCATCACAGCTGAATTCTATGATGCAATTAAAAAAAAAATAACAATACAAAAACCCAAAACCAAAATGTAGTGGAAACAAATGATTCAATTTAATGAAGTTTTGTGGATGTGACCTATGGTGATACGTTCCAGCATATGGCAGTTTTCCTCTCTGTTAAAATACTGCCCTACTTCAACTAGTTTGGAAGGAGGCTGTTTTCTCTGTCCTAATTGTTTCAAGCCCAGAAGACTTGGTTACCGTATTCTTTCTTTAGATTCAGACTCATTGTGATTTGTTATAAAAAGCTCACTAGAAGAAAGATAAATCAATTTTCAAAAGTGAGCTAGAAGAGCATTTTTCTTGAATTTTAGCTTGGTCAGGTTGGAGTTTTTCTATGTGAATTATTGTTATTGGTCTCCTATTTGCTCTGAAGACATATCCACAATAAAATACTATTTCCATGACAGCAGTAAATGGTAATCTCCATGCAACGTAAACTGTAATTTCAGAACATGCATGTTATTTAAAAAAAAAATAAAAATATAAGGTGCCTTGAGAATGCTGGCAGTTTTACATTTGGAACATACAGTTAGTGTGTGTATATATATATTTACATCAGAACTGCTCAACTTTACCTTACAAGCTTCAGATTTAGGAAAATATACAGTACTTTTGCATATAATGGTATATTCCTTGTAGCCCCTGAGTCAAGTATAGAGGATTTAAAAAAAAAAAAAAAAAAAAAAAGAAGAACCAGCCATAAAAAGCACTTTTATGTGAAGTAATAGTATAAAAGTACTATTTCCCAGGAAGACCAGGATCAGAAACATGCCTATGAAGACTCAAGATTCCTACAGTGCTTAGTGAAGATTCTGGCAAGGAAGGGTGCCGAACTGGCGGCAGACAAGTTTTACGAGGCTGTGGGGGACACTCTACAGACTGGTCGTGTTCTTGGTCTAAAAGAGAAGCCAGGTTGTCTTCTGAAGCTGTGTTCAGATGCACTCCACTTGAGAAGGATTCTTTGGATTTAAGTTTTGATTTTTCAATGTCTGAAAATTCAGGACACTGTAAGGGATGAGAAGAAACAAGATGGTAATAATTAAATTGGTCTCTTCCAGGCTCTTGTTCTGTTCAAAATTAGCACATTCAGATGGTTCATGGAAAACCATCTTTGAAAATTAAGCAGTGTACTGAAATATTTTTTACATGGTACTGCATTTGATTTAATGTATTTGAATGCGATTCTGCTGATTAATTGTAGAAGCCTGGATATCTTTTCCTCCCCTCAGACCTGCTAATATGACATCAAGATACACATATATGCAGCCCTTTCTAAAGGACTGATTACTCTTGAGACCCAATCTAAGAGTATTGATCTCAACACTCGTGAATATGAAGTTCTGTTTTAGAGCATAACTCCAGAATTGCATAATTCTGAACATTCTAACCATTTTGATTTCTTTTCTGATAACTTTTGTGAAAAACATGACAATAAAGTAGATCTGTCTGATTATACAATCATTGTACGAATCTCTAAAACCCTCACAGAAAATGTGGCCTCTAAAACCATGGTGTCTAAGCCCTCTGTGGAGATGCTAGGTCAAAATAATAATTTTGTATTCCTTGAACTAGTGAACCAGCACCTAGATTGGTATGCATTTCTTCCTCATAAGATAAACTAGGAAACCTCTTTTGATCTTATTGGACATGTACTTACCTGAGATGAAGGACTGAAACTTCTGTCTGTTTTAACTGATGCTGCAGGCTGAAGCTTTTGTATGACCTGGATTGCTGGCTGTTGATACTCTGCACCTGCTGTCACCATGCTGTAGGCAGGTGGAATGAGTGCTGACTGCCTTTGCAGAAGCTGCAGGATGGTTTGGATATCAGCAGTCATTTGGGATTCAAGCCTAGAGAAGGAACATGAAATCAGTAAACTCATATACCAGGAACAGATATATTTTACACACTGATTACAGAGGTGTTCAAGAGGGACCTGCACTTTACCAGTAAAACCGATGCTTGTTGTGGCATGACCATGTCTTAAATAGAAGAGAACAGTAGAGGGAGTACGGAGCCCTTCCAAAGCTTCTGGCTCTCCCTCTCCTTTGCAAAATATACCTGCGAGCTTTTCTCTGGTTTTTGCTATATTAAGAATGAGTTCATCACTGGGCCGTAGGTTTGCAACAAGAAGCAATGCGGGGGACTGGGTATCTGGTTGAAAATAACTGGAATAAATGTATTCTCTTCATTTTAACTAAATTGATTTGTGCTGGCTGAGAATGGGACATTATTTTGATGCATCTGACAGTGAATTCTGACATGCTAATACAATGCACTGAACTAAGCAGAAGTCACATTTGTGCTTTTCCACAGTTAGAAAAAGAAAGATGCTTCCAAAATCATTAAAAATCCAACTGCCCAATTCTCATTACTGTGAAAATTTATTCAAACTTATGCAGACCTCAGAATCAATGTCAGCATTTCTGATGTTCAAATCTTGTACCTTTAAAATATTTTTTTGCCTTTTCAAAAATTTGTATATGACTTCTGAAATACTTGAGCTGATTATGTTGCTCATACTTACAATTCCATAGCACTGAAATGATTTTTAAATGGTCTTGTCAAAATCTGTGACAAACTCAGGAAAAGGTAATGCCTATTGTGCCTTCCCAGCTGCTGGAAGGCTACAGCACACGCTGACAGACTGTCATGCAGATATACAGCCTTCTGTACAGCAACTCAGCTTCTGACAGAGTAAACAGGTCTTTGCCAGCAGCCCTTAATGTTGTGTTACTCTTGGGCTCCCTATGGTAGCAGAATTTATCCTGTGCTGTCAGATTTTTGCTTTTACAGCTAGTGCTGCACTAGTGTTATTTTGTATCTTGTTGGAGTTGTCCATTGCCTGTGTCATTTATTTATAAAAGCATCTGTGAATCCAAAAGATATGCCCAAAGTGTGTTTGGAATGATGTTCCTTCCTTTATCAGGAGAAGCTGGTTTTGAGGCATTAGCTCTCAGAAAAAAAGGCCCAAACCCAGACTACTGTTAGAGTCAGACGTGCCCTACTCACCCTCTTGTTCATCTCCCTTGGGTTCTTTGCTACTTGCAAATGTGCTATTCTCATACAAGCATGCCACCCACCATCCAGAGAACTTCCACCTGCCAAACCTGGGCCTTAACACCTCATTGAATAAAAGGCAGCATTGGAGGATGTGCATTCAAGATTATTTTTGACTTTGAATTAACTCTAAAATTGCTCCCCTCTTACTTTGTTAGTACTTGAAAGTTTCCTGGTACTTCAAATGAAAGAGTATCTCTGGCAGTGTTTATTCATCATCATTGCATATAAAGGTTTGCTTTCCATTCTCCAAAATTTAAAACAAATCCATGTTACCCAAACAAACAGGAGAACCTTAGATGCTTGGCCCATAGTCTCCATGAAATTCCAATTGCTTAAACAGAGATAACTCCAGGGACATATTCCCTGAACAGTGGCTTTCCAGCCCTCTGTGTCTCTTTAATAATTGAGTGTTATGCCAATTCTCTAACTTGGCATGGAAAAGTTCAGGGAGAAGTGACCACGCTTTTTAACCTGGCAGGTCAGATCTGACAAAGGCGGGAAAGGATATTGTCTGTTATATTCATAGAAAACCCAGCAAGGCCCCAAATCCCAAAAGTATGAAAAGCCTTAAAACATGAGAAGAGTTAAAGAATAAAGTGATTTAATGAAATACATAACAATTTAATTCTTAGTTTATCAGCAAGAATTATATTCTCTCACAGAAGAAAATAATGAGAACTTGCATGATAAAAGTATGGGTAACTTTGAGGTATAACTTCAGTTTTGAGAACTTAAAGTTTCAGAAAATGAAATGTAACCAAAATACTACATACTGTTGATGGGGATCCTGCAGGCATTTAGTTATGTGACATTTACAGTTACTTAGATTACTTGACTTTGCTGCAATTAGAAATTACAGCAGTTTAGGGTTAAGTGTTAAAAATCTCTTTTTAATGCATTATGTCATATTCAGAAATGAAAAATACTCATTTGATTGGCTTCTAATAGATGAAGGAATCAATATGCAGTTAACCTAGCTTTAAACTGATTGCTAAAATATACAGCACATAATGCCAGTGAAGAGCTACTAAAGTATAATTAGGACTGAGTGTGTGTCATAGTATTTGTCATGGAAAAATAATGAAAGTAATGGAATTACAGACTGAAAATAATGAAAAAAAGCCACGCTCCTGAGCATAGGGCAATTTAAAATTAAGTGAAGTTGCATGGTAAATTACAGTGCAGGATGGATCAAAACTGTGTAACCATATTTTTAAGATGCTCTAAGCTATGCTGCTTAGCTGTCAGTAAAGAGTAATATATCAGTATTAAGCAAAGGTGATACTGGACTCTGATAAAGAAAGCATCATTTTTCTGTTGTAACAGGTATAAGTATTGTGCCTTTGCATACTTCCATGTCTTACTTATTATAGAGTTGCAAAAAAAGTTAATGCATCAAAAAGGGAATTCATCTGCAATACATTTTAAGAAGCAGGCAGCTGGTGAGTCTCCAGGAAAGAAAAAGTACTTCAGATCTTGAAGATACTGAAAATTGCCATTTTGTGTCCCTGCCCATGGCAGGGGGTTGGAACTAGATGATCTTTAATGTCCCTTCCAACCCAAACTGTTTGATGGTTCTATGATCTTGGGACAGCTCTCTTGATGAGGTGAGATTTAAATTTAACAATCTGAGGTGCCTCAGTACAACTTCTTGGTTAAAAAGTTGGTTTTCTAAAACAGTCAGCTGAGGGGAAAGGCTCCACTGCAAGGCCATTCAGAGTAGCTAATGTGTGTCCCTGGAGGTAAAAGAGATGAATATTCTGGCAACGTATCAAAAATTGTGTACCCAGAATTCCCAGAACTGTTTTTTCCAAGGTTCTGGAAAGCCCAACTTAGGTGATACATAGGCTCCTCAGAATACCTACAGACAAAACAGTGATATTCCCATAAGGCATATTTTTGTACTTTTGAACTTCTGAAGATCTGAACGCTTTTGGAAACTTCCTGCACAAACTCATTCCTCCTGTAGCATCATCAGTATCAGTTGTATTATGTACTCTTTCACATATAGGTTTTTTTCTCTTTATTCTTACCTGTTGAGTTGTTCTTGAAGTAAATCTAATCGATTCTCCACTTCCCCGTATATAAAATCACTTTCAGTTTCACAGATTCCCCAAGTAACATGGGATAATGCTGGTTGAACTGGGGAGTCCTGGTACTCCTGGATGTTCTCCTCTTCCCAGTTTCTTTTGTTGATGTCTGATGAAAAACAAAACATATAAAAGTATAGATTTATATATGTAGAGTTAGAGAGGGATTGGCACCTCTGAAGCATCCCACTTACTCATGTTTCTCAAAACCTTGAAAGGCAAATTGGTACACTGGCACATTGACTGAACATCTCTTTTTGTTCCTTACTACTCCTTAAGGAAAGATAAAAGTGGTCATATTCATGCTAACATTTTGAAGCTGTAGATAAACGAGCAGCTTTGTCTAGACAGCAGCATCAGAGTTCTGCCACTGAATGGCTTCTCTTTAGTTTTATTTCTATTATTCTACAAATGGATCCCAAATTTTCTAGAGGTGTTTTTTTTAGCAATTTTTTATTCACTGAAAATAGAAATTTTTGTTCTAACCTAAAGGCATTAAATGATGTACTTGAATGTCTTTGATAGTGCACTTCAGAGGCCTGACTAAGACCCCTTCTCTTTCCCTTGAATGTGCTATTGAAGTGTATTCAATGCTTAATTTGTGGTGTAAAAGAAGGATTTGTTGCATTGCATTTGCAGCAGTGGGCATGTGGTACAGTGTATTGGAATGTCCCCTCTAGAGAAAGGTGCCAGGCCTCAGGCAGCTGCCTTTCTTAACCATAACTGTAACACTACTTGTCTTAGGTGAAGTGTAATATGTTTTCTCTGAGACAAGGGCCATTTAATGCAGCTCATACTGCTTGAAAAAGGATACTGCTTATTTTTCTCATAAAGGAAATTGATTTTCATTGATGTAGCTTTTAGCATCACTACTCTCCCACCCAATCCTTACATCACTGTGTAAAGCACATCTCTGAAACTCTTACAGTACTGTGGGGTGCCTGTCCATTTTGTTTAATTCTTTGGGACTCCTAAAAGAATGAAATATTCAGCATTGCTGGGTCAGCCAGAAATCACTTTGGTATTAAATGAAGCTTCATGGTAAACATAAAGTATCTGAAACCACTCATTATATGAGTAATTTCTATTTATTTATCTCCAGCCCTTTGCAAAAAAAAAAGATGATGGTTACTCCAGGTCTCACCCTATACCTGCTGTGCCCAAATTTCATTCCTTTTGACCCTCCTGGTTCTTGGATCTCTATGACCAAATACTGCATGTGACTACCAAACAGAGCTCAGGGACACTCCTTCCTTTTTCCTGGACTTCTGGTTTGGGATATTTCTCCTTTCTTTCTCAGTTTACTCAATCTACCCCTCTGTAGATTTATTAATTAGTTTACATTCTCGGCTCTCTTCCATTTCTCCTGTTCACCAAGCTGTTGAAAGGTTACATATCAATTATCATGGGACATACTTGTTGCACTTATCAAGTATAGAATGAGGATCCTGCTGTGACCTTTGCAGAGCCTACAGGTGACTTTAGGTTGAACAGTGGTTTTTCTACAGCTCACCCTGCCCCCCACAGCCTTTGTTTACTTTGAATGAATCTGTCATGAAAACAGTCAAAATTGGTCAGAATCACTCATTCTTCTTTGATGTGATAAAAAAGACTGTTTAAACGCTAACATCTGCTCAGAGTTGTATTTGTAATTACTTAACTACATGAAGTTACAGAACATATTAAAGTTCTTATTGCACCTAGGCTGCTACTTCAGCATACAGCTGGGCAAAATCCTTGACTGCTTATAAGGTATCTGCAGTTGGATTTGAATCCCACATCAGTCCCTGAATGATTTGCGCAGAGCTTCTCCTAACACTTCTCTTGGCACCGCACGCTGTTAACTCAGCCTAGGTTACATTCATTTCACACTTGTGAAATTTTTCTAAGCAACCACAGCAGCTAGAGCCATGTTTCAAAGACAAGAGAAAAAACCCCACAGTGTGGGTGACATGTAAGAGCTTTGTCCAAATGCTAATAGCTAATCCCTTTCAAACATGTCTTTGAGCAGTGTTTCTCTAAGAGGAAAAAAAAAAAAAAAAGAAGTTCCTGCTCAGATTTAGTATTTCAAGTAGATTTAGCCAGGAAGGGGAGCTCTCACTACATGATTCCAAGTGTAAGGGGAGACTTTGTTCTCTGTCTCTCTTTTTTTTTTTAATCAGACAAAGGTGGTTATTACATTATCTGATCTTTGGTTAGCAGGTGGTAGAAGGTTTCCTGGAGCTGTAGAGAGTGTTTGAATTTCATGTGATGACCTATAACTGATTTTATGCACTGGGCAGAAGGAAGAGGAAAGAGATTTAATCTTGGCTACACAGAAACCCGTTCTGCTTCTCAGGAACTTAAGCCAACAGAAAGAAAGAGATAAAGGGTGTCACAGAAGCATGTAATTTGGTTTTAGGAGGCACACATGGCCCAATTTGCAGTGTTCAAGGAAAAGTTGGAAAGCTCTCAGGAAACTGAAGGGAGCATACTATGAAAAATTCTGGGGTAAAGTTTCAAACTATGGATTTAGGTGCAATGGATTTTGTAAATCCAGTAGATTTATAAGCAGTGAATTTCAAGAGCATTTCGCTGCTTTTTAATGTCCTGTAAAAAACAAGACATTGGTTACTTTACACAATAAGTCATTCATTAAAATCACAGATTTTCAATGCCATGGCTTATCCTAGGGAAATCACAGCTGGTTTTTGTCCCAGAATATGTATTTGGAAACTGTTATAATAGATGCTTAATTTGTGACAAAGCAAATGAATTGGCACTATAATGACAAAAGTTTACACACAGTAAGTAAGTGAATACTCTATAAAATATGGTGTTATTCTCATCTAAATATCTTTTCAGGTATTCCGTATGTGTTAGTAACCCCAGAAAAGCCCACCAGCAGCTACAACTTCATAACCAACTCTAGTCTTCCAGGACTTGAAGAATCTTAGACTGAGAACTAAGTCAATAAATGTATAACTACATTCACTGGAACAATTAAAGAATCAGACTTTTAGCCCAAATAATGACCAAGTGAAGATAGCATTTTTCCTTAACAGGTAGCTAACAGCTACAGTAAAATTCTCAGGTCTTCAAAAAGAGCCATATGTTTAAAAGTTGAAAGTTGCATTCTAGGGTTAGGAGAGAGATGTTTACACTGTTTCTGCCAAATTATACAATACATTATTAATAGTCTTTCCATTCATTGAAGTAATGACCAAAGCTTAAAACAAAACAAAAGATAATTAAATATGTATCAGTCACAGTGGTAATGAATTGGAGTAGCTTTATACAAGTGCATTTGTATTCAAGATTTATAAGGTACCATAATATATGAGGATACATAAAAGCAGAATTTTTTTCACAAGTTCATTATGTTTGTAACTACTCTTCTGGTAAATTATAATCAATCTCTAACAGCAAAAATAAGAATTTAGTTTAAAACATATATCAGTAAAAGCTAATCTTATTCACCTTTTAGGTTTTATAAATGTTGCAAGAAAGCTCATTATCTTGCATAACATTACTAGAAGTGCTAAATTATAAAGTGGAAAAAAGAGTGTGGTCTTAATCAAAATATGTAACATTTAGATATGCTAAATTTAGCTCAAATAAAATCTGCAATAGGTTGCCCTGGAAAATGTTGCTATACCTGCAAGGACACATTTCTGGCTATTGGTAGGGGAAAGGTAAGGTTTCCAATTGCAGTATGAATGCAACAAGTTCACGTGATGCAGATTTATAGGGCCTTAACTTGAAGAGACCAGACTTCACATATTCATACCTCTGAGATGTTAAAATCATTGTTTGGCCTGATTAATCATTAGGTTTATTTAAAATGATAGCCTAAAAGCCTAAAGTTTATTGAATGATAGTCAAATGGTTAAATTGTCTCAATGGAAACAGCATTAAACACTAAATATGTAATTCTTCCCTTTGGACTGAAGGAATTACAAATGAACTTGCAGCAATATTTAAATTGTATATTAATACAGAGTTTTTCATTAATTTCCTTTCACATCACTGAGAAAATTAATATTTTAGTATATTAGATGTAATTTTAATTACATGATTTAACTCTATGTAAAAGTATCTGAGATTGCTTAATATTTCCTGATTATTTGTCACATACAAAAGCTCAAATCTCTATTCTTGTGTGTTACTTATGGAAGTCATGATTTTTCTGTGTAGTATAATGGTACTCCTTTAACCAACAGGTGCAGCAAGACAGGATAGCATTCTTCCAAGCTATTATGAATTTTTTTTCACATAATTTTTGTTGTGCCTTGTAAATGCAATGAATAAAATTAGTTATCTGAAAAAATTTTTTGCATGTGCAACTATCACTAGGTTTAGTTAGTCCGGCTCTCATTATCTAGAATTTTTTACTGTCATCCAAACCTGGCACATCAAATACCCTTTGGGAGATTCTGTACTGCTTTGAGTGCAGTCTTCAATGGGCACTCAGTGGACAATTTTGAAGTGTTTCTGTAAATTACTTAGGTAGTTCAGTTACAAGATGATTTACAGTAAAACCTAGAATGGCCTTCTGGAGGTTCTACAATCCAGTCCCACAGAACTGTAATCCAGTTCCCACTGAATTAAACTACATTAAGCCTCTTGAGAAATAATAATTTTTTGATCAAAAATATTTTTTCTTAAGCTTTTTGGAGTAAATATTATGTAAAGAATCAAGGGAACCATTCAGAAAATTATTTTTGTTAATCAGACTAAAAAGATGTCTGCTCAAACTTTTCTAAATAGCAACAGCTGGATTACCTTTGCAAGAACTGCTTCTTTTGTCAATAAGAATTTCTTCTGTATCATGATCCATTTCTTCAAAGTCCACCTCTGTGGTTTTCTCTGTTACAGATGGGTAATCAGCTATCCCAGAGAACAGGGGTTTTTGCTCATCTTCAATAGAGGACACAAAAGATGATGACCCACTTTTTTTCTCCTCAAAATGTTTCTTAACAGATTGATAGTATCTGGTGCTGTCTCCTGAGGGTTCAGGATCACTCTGATCATTCTCTCTGAAATAATCTGTGAAACAGAAATAATTGTATACAAAAATAAGCAATTAATGAAAGTTTATTCTAGTTTATTATGGTCTGAGGATGGACATGATTCTTATATCAGGTAGGAAGTTCACTGTCTGTTAGAAAAAAAAAATACTTTAAAGCCTTTTTTTGAGTCTTCTATCAGAGGAGATTTATATTTCTTTTGAAGTCCTAGAAGATATTTGCATGTATGTAGTAAGGATTCTTAGTCCATAAACCATAACTCGTTTTGCAAAAACTTGCTTATATCTAAACAACAAAGGCTTTATCCAACACAGCCCTCCTGTGTACACTTTTTATTTTTCAATGAGGACAAAATTTAAGGAAGCTTTATATAAGTCTACAAAATATGAACTATTTCATTCTGTCTTCCAATTTCTCTCATTATTGGGCATTTATCACAGTCTTGACAGGCTAACCATCATGTATGTTAGACTAGGTATCAGAAATACTCATTTAAGTTATTCTCACATGAGAGTATATTTGTTGATTCTTCTTTTCCCAGAAGAGGCATATATGTTAATCAACCACTCATCCCCAAAATTTCTGGGCCCAACTAACCAGAGAGCATATTTCTCCATATTTATTACAGGATTGCTATGGTAGAGAGAAACACAAAGAAGGGAGTTCCTAGTCTGACTTCATGGGATCTCCTCAAAACAACTTTGCAAAGTAGCTCAAATTCCTTAGCCTTTAGAGTTGCAATTCTCTGAACATCCAATCTTTTGAATAACAAAAGTAAACAATATTCTGTGATATATATGGTGGCAGTGTACCAGTCAAGTTGAGAATGAATCTTTTATTAATCATATTCAAGGTCTGTAGTGAGCAGCAGCAGATTTAGTCCTCTTAAGAGACGGAAAGTAAGCCTAGATTTAAAGCAGATACCTTTAAAAGCAGATACCTTTAAAAACATATTGTAAAAATTAAAAGGATTTAAACCCAAGAATGATAATTTCTTAATACAGAGAAGTCTTGATCTCTTTTCAGCATAAACTTGAAGCTAACTTTGAATTCAAAATTTGGTTTTACCTATTTTTAACTGAAATGTCAAGATAATTTCAGTTCCTCTATTTATTTAAAACACATTCTAGCAGGGTAGTCTCAACAACATATAAATACTGTAACGAGTTTGCATTAACTTCCTGGGGAGACAGCATGATTTCCCATCTGCTTTGTGCTAATTACTAATCAACATAGTTCTGGAATGTCTGTAGTCCTTATAGCCTACAGCAGTGGCTGTATACACCATTCCGTATACTCCCTATTCTTCTCTGTTTTCACTATAAGGAAATGAAAGTGTGGCTTCATCTAATCATCTTTGTCTGCACATAAAAAGAATGCAATACCTATAAAGAGCACCCTTCAAGGGTCCAGAAATCTGTGAGCAGGGAGGGCAGGTAATGGTGAACAAAATAAACCCAGTAACAAAGCAAAATAAACCCAATGACAGGCCTCCTGTACCTGTACCTGTACCCTCTAGAGTCTCCAAGGGCAATTAACGCAACCGCAAATGGAAGTGACTTTACTGGGCTTCTGTTAAGCAGGACTACTGGCTCTACGTGATACTGGTGATGCTCAGTTACTGCAAAGTTGTCAAAACAACTGCAAATGGACTGGCACTGTAAAGTTCTTGAGGGATGCTCAGACTCGAGAGTCAAATGCCATGTTCTTGGCAATTCCATCTCCAAAACTGTACAAAAACAAAAGAAAGCTTCATAAGAAAATTTTATTATAGATGTCTCCCATGGTATTTCTTGTGGGAATATATTGAAAACATACAGTCACGCTACAGTAAATTGTCCTAATTACTTAGTGTTTGACTGAATTCAACCTGGGAAAAAGACCTAATGAAAGCTTGAAATTGCCAATTTTTAGGGTAATTTTGTATGTTCATGGGATTTTGTGCACTAACGGCAGCTGTAATTAGCACTCTGTGGAATACAAATCAAGCACTGGACTAATTTTAAGAAGGGGTCATTGAGTGAAAAAAATTGTTTAGCAGCTGAAGTATAGCAGACTGTCTTATCTCTTATATTCATAAAATGACAAAATATTCAGAAACATGAATCCAGATTCTGCTAATAACTACTCTTCTGTAAAACCAGGGTAATTCAGTTGGTATCCCTGCATTTAGTCTCCATCTATATCAGAACAACAGAATACACTATCTTCCAAATGCTGTCCAAGTATTATGAACTCACTGGCATGAGAAGCAAGGCAGAGATCTGTTGAATGTAGGCTTCTGCCTATTGAAATCAGGGAAGATTTGTTCATCAGCAGATCTATTTCAAAACAGACATCTTTGGCTTTACTGACATTGCATTATCTTCTTGGCATCTGGCTATACCCAGAGAGTCAAAAGTTGTTTTTCTTTTAAAAGACTCCTATTTAATGCTAAAGATTCTTCTCTCTGGAGGATAATCTTGTGATACTTTCCCCCTAGGGTATTAATAAAAATAGAAACTGCTCTATTTTATTGACTCTTCAGGACCTGGTAACGGTGCAAGCTCCATACCTCTGCTCAACACCTTAGCAGTGCCTCTGCAGCTCAGTGGAAAATAAGTTACAAATAATATATAGGTAGGGCTTTTTTCAGAATGTGAATTTCTCCAATTTCTCCCTCCTTTTGTAATGAAATCCAGTCAATGGTTTGGAATGGATTTTCCAGAAGAGAAGACTTTTCTATCTGTGTATGTATGGATATGTTCACTTTCTGTCACACAGAAAAGTGTTTTTGAAGTTTTATTTATCCCTTTCTGTTCTTCTTCCAAATGTAATCACTAAACCCCACCTTCCTTTCCCCTCCCCACACCAGTTCTAGCGTTTTCTCTTTCCTTTTCCAGTAAGACAAATTTCACTTTCTGATTCTGACTGATAGAATCTGTTTTACTGAAGATGATTATTTCTGTAATTTCCTGCTTAACCAAAATGTACAAACATCATTTACACTCTTTATGGGACTGTTCTAGCCTGTCGTATGTTTTGGGTGCCCGCCAAGTTTACAGGCAGTGTCCTCTGACATTTGCTGTCTGGAAATTCCAAAATCTTCAAAGTAATTATCAGAAGGTTTGTGTCCTGCTTTTCGTGCGTGCACTGGCAAAGGAAGGGAAGAAATGGGGTTGTCACAAGTCTGGGTCATAGAGCTATGACAGTGACTCACAGAAATACTGGCATTAAAATCCTACTTCACAGGATGGTTATCAGAGGTCAGACAATTTCTTTTGTGTGATATGGTCTGCAATATTGAAATTTTGCATTGCTCAAGTAGTGCCAGTCTGCATGATCTAGATGTATTTTCTCTTAATGTATCAGTCTGCTGCAAACAATATTGGTGAAAGTGTCAGCAGTATATTACCTATGGAGCAGCATTGTTTAATACTGCTGTAATTTCATTAACTGGAATTTGTCATCATTAATCAAGCTAGCTATGTAGCCTAGTGTTTCAGAAGGTAGAAAATTTTTACTTCCTTTTCAGCCGTCCAATAAAAAAATCCCATAATATGCTGAGACAAATTCGATTTTGTGCAGGAAATGAGGTGAATGACTTCCTCACTGCCACATACAGCAATTTATATTCCAAACTATAGCACAGACAATCCTCATCATTAACATGATCTGCACACCTATAAATCTGTTCAGCAGAAATGACATCTTCCCTTTCCTCTGAAAAAATTGTTTTACACTACACCAAGTGCATGCGTTGGTAAGGAGAAATGCACACTGTGACTTAGATGGAAGGTTGGTTAATGGCTCAAAAGGTCTGGAGATCTTCAGATTCCCAGCAAGAATTTTGGTTCAACTGTTACAAGCTCTCTCTTGTGTGATATTCCCAGGTACTCCCATGGTGGTTCTATGTATGAACAAAGTATTTGCTAATCATCATGACTATTTGTTATCTCTTCTTTAATTTAAGAATGCCTGTTAACTTGTCAGAGAGCAGAAAAATGCCTTATGTGCCCGCCACAGGCAGCAAATATTTTGAATGAAAAGTCAGTGACCAAGCATTTCAGACAGTATGTTAAATACAATACCACAAACAGGATTGAAAGAGTGCAAAATTTCAAAATGTCAAAAAAATCAAAAGCTGTTGATGCACTGGTGTTGATGCACACTGGTGTTCAAACCATATCTATGTTTTCCATCATATAGATGGGGAATAGTATACAATCAGTCAGGGAAAATGGTAATCCTAATTCCTGAAATCCCTGCTTTTCACTTAGTGGTGCAAGAACATTATAAGCCATACATAATATTTAGCTAATATCAAAAAGTACTGGTACTGTGGAGCAGGACCAATGTATGAGAATCCAGAGAAGTCTACTCAAGCTGTACACAGAATAAACTACTTTATAGAATGCCAATCAGTGAGTTTAGGATCATTAAACTGCGAATTAAAATGCTACTCAATTTTTTTTCTTGCTGTTTGCTTCATACTTAGTCGAATGTGACTGGTATGGAGTACATTGCTAAATATAGCTGGGTGCCTTCTGATAGACTGGCTAAAGGAAGATATCAAAAAGGAGGAAGGTGACTGCTTGTACACAGGAAATGAAAAGCAACCCAGTGCCTGGTCATTCTGTGGATAAGTGTTGGTATGGTGAACTTTTTTTTGCCATATTGTTCCTTTATCTAAGAATAAAAGAACAAAGTTATGTGTATTCCTTTGCAGTCTTATGGTAAACAGTATAAGGAATTTTCATGGATTTCTTTTCCACTGGGAGAAGGACATGATCCCCGTAATATTTTCAAATGCATGACAAGTGATCGGTAAAATTCAGCACTTGATTTTGCATGTAGCATTTGAAATGAGAGCTACTCCACCTTTGCTACCAGAAAACTTGCCTGAAAACTGATTTTGCTCTTGTCTGTGGAAATACTTAACCCTTATGTCTCTGATGTTTCAGAAAGTACTACAACTTACCCAAATCCACTTAAACAAACCTAAGACATTTATGAGCCTTGAATTCTAGCACTTGAACTCTTGTCTCAGAATCGACTTGGCCTTAGAGTTCCGACATGTCATGACATCTGGATGTTTGTCAATGCCAGTCTTAACTCATGCTCTGACAAGGAATACATTCAGGAAAGATCATCTGAAAGTCTGTTCCAGAAGACTAACAACTTGAACAAAGCATTGTACCACTTTTCAGCTGAACAGAAATTTGTCTATTCAATTTGTCCTGATCATCTCAGGTGATGACAGGTGATCAGGTAAACTGAGAAGTGTTGCCTTCATAAACCTTTTTGAGTGCCTGCAGAAAGCATAGCTTGCTCCAACATCTACATACGACCAATGCATCCCTGAGGATAAAATAGTAGGGGAAAAAAGAAAAAAAAAAAAGGAAAGTAAAACCATAAGGTCCTTATAACTAATAACTAAGTGATAAGAAAGCAAAAACTGGTATCTCTAGAGGATTATAGCACTGTTCAAGTTTACAAAATGTCTAATTACCTACTTTTTGGATGGGTCTTACTGCATGAAAACTGTATGGAAAAATCACAAATTTAGTGCACAAGAAAAAAGAGAAATAGTTTGAAAGCTTTGCACAGGGTCTATTGGATAACCTGAGAAACTCAGATCTAAATATTTTCCAAATTATCCCATCTGGAAAAATAGAAATTGGTATGGTCAGGAGAAGTGATTGGTCCTAAAGCTCTGAAAACAAACTGAACTGCTAAAATCTGCAGTGCACTTTGTAAAGCAATTGTCTCCCAAAAGGAAAGCCATCTGTATGGTTTTCACATATAGTATAGCAATAATACTTAGTACAATGAGACAATTAACATAAAGGCTATCTTTCACATACACTTTATTTTCTTTTGGTAGTCTAAATAATCACATAGTTTCTGGTGGATTCTTGCACTGCAATTCACTTTTGAAAGTGGAAAGGTATGTTTGCAGCTTTTTAGTTGCAGTCAGAGATAAAGTACACAGTGCCTATTCAGTGATACAGATATTTTGTCAAATTTGAGGACCACAGGATTATACGGTTTAGAAATTTAAGAAAGTAATGTAATGAACCCTGAAGCCGTCACATATTTATTAAAAATTTAATTTAGTAACAGCACCAGATTTTTTGTGATGAGAATTTGCTACATTACTACTATTTCTCCTTCTGTGAACATCATAGTATAGTTATGCTCTTTTACAGCATAATATACAGCAGAAATAAAGTGAAACAAAGAACAACTGAAAATAGATATTTTCTATCAGAGATTTCTTTTGTCCTTAAAAACAATCTTTTGAAACAGATGCAGTTATATCAAAGCTTGGCCATTTTCAGCACATGGCAGAGACAAGAGGTCTTAAAAGTGCACATGCATTTCCGAAGACATTTCTAAAACTGGTAGAAAGAATTTGTCTGAAGTTCCACCAGGCACATTAATTTGTGTATCTAGAAGTCCTGCTTCAGCACCTTCAATTACATGTCTGTAGACCTGTCAGACCTCAAAATCTGAAACAATGCCAAAGGCTTACAATGGCTCCTGAAACCTGAGCTGTGGAAGTTCTTGCATTCTTCAGCACAGGGTTGTTTTCCTCCTTCTTCCTCACTTCTACTCATTATGTTTCTCTTCAAATAGAAGAGTTTCTAGAAAGTTTCTCACCTATCTTTAGGACCCCCTACTTAAAAATGTACTGTCAGATGTGTGTGTGGTATTTGACTAACACCAAGGGAAAATGTTGTCTGTCTAGTAACTATGCAGGAAGATCCCTAATCTTAAGAAAAGTAGGTTGCTGGAAGTATTTTGGGAAAGCTAAAACATTTTCTCCTCTCAGTAGTAAAAAGGTTTTTTTCTGTGATTGTTTTTAATGATGGAAGATTTGTTTCATTCCAATTTCATTCATAATTTGGGAGGTCCTAAGTCTACCATGGGTATACATATGATAGATAAAGCTAGATATAAACACAGATATAAACTAATGAGATTCCATTGTTACAGAATTTCTGACAATTTTGCTGAAAGGTTCCAGTAGATTCAATAGTGATGGTGGAGGAAATTCACTGTACTGCAGAGAGTTTGAATTACTGTTCTGTATCAGTGCTGCTTGTGAGGGTTTGGTAAGTTAATGTGTCCTTTGCTGTGTTTCATCTCTGAGATATGAAAGTTTGGGTGATTTTGGAAATAGGGAACCGCAGAAGATACTGAAACCTTCCCCCATCATGATGGACTGAAATCCTTATGGACTTTTCCATAAGGATCCATTTCCTACTTTTAAAAAGGCTTAGAAAACAGGTAGTTTTTGAATAACTGAATTTGAGACACATTTAAAAAGCCAAGAATTTCGAAGTTGAAGGGAATATGAAGTCCTTCATTTATTCTTTTGTGCCATTTTCAATACAATGAGATGTTAGAGATGGAGTGACAGCCTTCTATCTCCACTGTCTTTGCTCTGTCTGTTTTTGTGTCAACTTTAATGCTAATCAAATAATGATAGAAGGACAATTCTTATTTTATATTTCAGGAAATAATGTTATACTTCAAAACAATCAGAAACAAAGAATTATAACAATGCACCTCAGAACGAATTCAGGGCATAGGTCAAAACAGTTCTCTTATCAAGTTTAGAATTCTCTTCTCTTTTGCAAGGAATTCAGCTTTCACCACGGTACTATTATTATTATTATTTTTTTTTTTCAAAGGATGGCTATGGCATGTGTGACTGCCCACAACATTTTGATCAGATTTGGCCTTTGGAAACAGCCTCTTTGGGAGTAACTCCAGGAAATAAGACTCTTCTGTGGAAGCTCCCTGAGGTGGCTCCCAGGCGCTGTGGTAGCAGCAACAACACTAACAGGAGCAGATGGAACACTGCACTAGTGGGTTCTCTGATGACCAGATACATTTTTGCTAGGGGTTTCATGATTAAGGTAAGATTTTGGGGACATGAGGTCTTGTTTCCAGCCATATGCTGCCTGCCAACATATTAGCTGTTTCCTGGCCATTTAATGACCTAGCACTCTGGTTGAATATTAGAAACCCTTTTCTAATTAAGCCCAAGCCAACTTCATCAGCATAATACTAACGGTTTAACACAGTTAAGTAAGACTTAATATAAGTAAGTAAGACTTAATATCAGTTCAATTTTTCTCCAGATTCTTACCCTACTTTCCTTCAGGGGACATGACACAGTGCTTGGCTGAGCATCTTTTCATAAAGTAAGCATTTAGATAAATGAGCTGGGAGAGGGGACAAGAATGGGAAAGAACAGGGCAGGTGGTGTTTCCCCATTCTCTTAGTACTGCTCCACTTTACAGTTTTCAGAAGGAGAATCAGTTCCTGACGTGTTTCCTTGTCTTTTTTATCTAAATCAACAGACATGGCCTCTAGGTACTTTGTGTAATAAAGCTGTGTTAATATGGCTTGGCTTCTTAGGCTGAGTAACACCTAGAAGCAGTGCACACTGAAGGTACTTACACTAACCAAGATTCAGTTAAAAGTTTGTTGCAGTGCATGTGGCAGTGGCCACTGCAGCAGAGCATTCAGAGGACTGGTGGACAAGCCTCCGGAACACCAACGTCTAATCCTCACCCACTGGTTACAGCGAGTCCCCATGTGCTTAGTGGTTCTTAGTTTACATGTTTTAAGTTTATTGGTTTAGGAGAGCTCCACCTAGTTTTATGTATAAGCTCATGTTTATGCATTTCCCTTAATTGCCTATGTATTAGATCTGTTAAGTTCTCCCTTCTTCGACGCCCCCATTGGTCTACTCATGTAATTCTCTCCCTTAAGTTATCCCTATTGGATATTCCTCTGTTGTCTCCTCCTCCTCAGTCGCTCCCCATTGGTTGTTTCCCTTTGTTCCACCCCCGTATAAAATACTGTGTTCTCCCTTGTCCCTGGTCTTGGTCCCTGGACTCTCCACCTGCAATAAACCAGCTGGAACCCATATAAAAGGCCCCTCTCTCATCCTTTGCCTCCGCCGACGCTTTTACATCATCTTTGTTTGGGGCTCGCTCCTTGCAAAGGAGCCAGCTTTCCCTGCTTGCTGCAGCTGACACCAAGGACGTCTGCAGCTGGATGCTGTGCTGCCTCGGGCAGCCCCAACAGTGTCAGAAGTTCTTTAGAACTCTGGCTTTTGTGCTTACTCTGAGATTTGATCACTAGACACTTTTTGAAAAGTCTGATCAGGAAACATAACTCTTCAAATTAAAATTAAGCAATATATGAGTTTACTAGTCAACAATATTTTAAGAATGAAGCACTGCAAAATGTATTTTATATCCCACTTGATTGTTACAGTCTGTGTTGACATGGGCAAGTGCAAGCCCCAGGGTAAGAGGAGTCTGTGAGGACTTTGTTTTGTGACCATTTAACGTCACATCCATGGAACTAATATTTTCTTGTTATGAATTTCCTGGGCCAGCTGACACCAGAACAGTCCCAAGAAGGTTAAGATTTTAAAGCCAACATTAAAAAAAAGTTAAAAAAGATGCTAGCAAAAGTGATAATGCTTGAACTCCAGAACAATCTTTTCAAAGCCTCAAGTTTTCAGCCTTTCAGTAAGTCTCCTTACACTGCATTTTTCACCCATATATTGGATTTTATATTGATGTAAGCAACTCTAGAAATGCCCTATTCAGCATGGGATAATAGAACTCGCAGAGCAAAAGAAAGTTCTTGCCTGAATGTATTTCCCTTGAAATTAGCTAACTCACGCAGAACTGCTAGAAGTAAATGAGAAATGGGCAAGAAAGAATTGTATTCTGCACTGCTAAAAATGACAACTGAGTATAGATGGAGCAGCTCATTGTTGCTAAGTTTTCAGCAGTTTAACTTGCCAGCCCAGCTGAGAGCTTTGTTTGGAACTGCCAGGCAGGAACGCTGCTAATTTTAAGTAGTCACAGAGAGTTTCTTTTCTTGGCTGACTGTCAAGCATCTATGGCAACTGGCTGAGTCTGCATCTGCACCTGTGCAAGAAGTACCATGCGTTATTCCGAAAGACAAGCAGTGAATTTCTTTAGGATGGGAGCAAGTATAAGTCGCTATGTAGTGAGTGCATTAATTTTTGCAGAGGACCTGTTCTGATACTGCAACCCATTCTAGAAGCCAGAGAACAAGCTGGTCCCTCGAATAGTCTTGTAGCCTCTAAAATCACATTATGACAGAGCTCTTCTTAGCCTTCCTTACTAGCTATGATCAGTTTTTGTTGACACAGGATAGAAATGGTGTAATTATGTATATGTGGAGTGAGAAGGTCTTGTGTGGAATTGAAGAAGTAGTGGTACTAACTGCAGATGCATAACAGAGCGTGGTGTTGATTTTGTTTAACCCCTGATAAAACTCATGCAGGAAGAGTTGCCATGGCAACAAGGCCCAAATCAGGCTAGCATGAACTAAAGGCTGAGATAACACAATCCCATTTTTAGCACTCCAAAACAGAGAAACATGATGATCACACTAAGGATGGAAAAAAATACAATTTAAAGCTGCATAATATGCTAGTAGGTCAACAGCTGAAAGTAAAGAATGCCACAAAGAAGACCATTTCATAAGCATGCCTCTAATAATTGCAAAATAAAATATCAAAATATAACAGCAAGAATTCTGGGAGTCTCTATCCTGTTCAAACTGTAGCTCTGAAATCAAAATATGATTGTCATATAACATATATTTTTTATCTTTTGGCATACTCTGTCCAGAAATGCATTTTCCAGCTGTTTGTTCAGGAACTCTGTCTTTTGTCCTCCAGTTCTGAAAAACTCTGCAGGATCATCCCCAAATATTTATCATTGTAGACTAACTATGCTGGATCAAAATAAGATTCCACTCCCTCCTATGTATAAAGGGTTGAAATCAATAGAATATTACTTTACAAGCCAGTAGTTCCTCTAGTACTCTACAGCCTCATAGAGGATGTAGGAATGGCCACAGAAAAGAGACACTGAAGATCTATGACTATGAGGTGTCTGCTGTGGCCATGGGAACATGTAGAGAATCTGAAAAGAGACCAGAGAGGGGCAGGAAGCCACTGCGCAAAAAGTGTACTCAGTTCTTGGCAAAGGACTCTTACTTATTTTATCTTCTCCTCAGATGGACTTCCAGTGTACTTCACTTCTGCCTAACCCAGGTATTACCAGGTGCTGTACAATCATTGCCAGGACTAAGAAGCTTGCCAGTCTTGTCTCTTCTTCCCCATTGGTGCCAAGTATTTTTTTCAGAGAAAAAACTATGAAAAATTACATTTTTTCAAAAGTAATGCAAATAAATATTTCAAAGAGGATGTTCAGTGTAATTGACTGAGGAAGAACCATAAAAGCCTAGGGGTCTTGGAACCTCCCTGACACCTGAGTAGCCTATTTGAAATTCTACAGCAGGCACAACATAAAAGATCACTTCCATCTTGTCTAGGTAGCAGCATATGTTTTCTCATAAGAAATGTGAAGGTTAGTCAGGCAAAGTATCTCTGTCAACAGATTCTTTGTGAAGAGCAGATTGAATATTTCATGGGGACATTTTCCTGACAGATTTGTTGTCAGTCTTGGCTTCCTGCCCTAAAGATGCTTCTTTGATCGAACAGGAATGTCATTGTTCTGAATAGCCACTCTCTGGATTAGAGTCTCTTCATCAAGCATTATTCCTGCTATGTATATTTAAACTGTTCCCATTTATTATCAGCCACTCTGCTTCTCTATAAATTGGTATTATGCTGCATTTAGGACTGAGGTTTAACTGTGGAGTGTGGAAGACAGGCATAACAGAAACAGTAATTTGTTAGACAAAC
>NW_008235774.1:287966-310829 GCF_000691975.1 Corvus brachyrhynchos | reverse complement strand
CTATGAGTATCAGTTTCGCTGTCTTCATGACTGTTGCTGTCTGACCATAGCTACTGTCCTCAGTTCCTGGTATTTAGCAGTACTGAAAATTGGTGAAAAGGTTTAAGGTTTCAATGAATTTTCCTTCATTAGGTTTACTCCCAAAAGCCACTAATGTGAATGTAAGCACATAAAATGTTACCTAAACTTTTGCCAGAACAACCTTTTACACATTATCGTGTGAATCGAAATTGGGCTATGGTGAATCTATTGTGTCCTGAAATATTTAAAATTTTTAAGCTTTAAAATATTTCAATTCCAGGGAGAAACACTACCTAGCATCAAGTTCAACAACGAACTTTGCTGGGGAAATAAAATAATCCACTAGACTAGGTTCTCCACACAGTTTAAAACATCATGTCTCAGAAAATAGCTATTAAGAGATAATATACATATATATGTGCATGCCTCAAAGGCAATAAGGTAGCTTAATAACGGAATGGCTCTTCACTGATAGATGTGAAGTCATAGAAGGGTAAAACATGTATCTTCTAGTTATACATAAGCATATAGGATGCAGAGAGTATTTTTGTTGCCCAGCTGGATTCTCAAGGGCTGCTCCAGTAACAGCCAACATCAGGACCCTAATGTACCCAGCATTATCAAGTGAAAAACCAAGGAATAATGAGGTGGTGCTGTCTAATGTAAGAAATGAAGTTAATTACCTTTCTCTATTTCACTTTGGAAGGACAATTTCCGTCTCCGTAGTTTGCAGTTATCTCCATCCGTATCATTGGTAGTTTGTGATCTTATAACGAGGTCAGACTTGATTAACGAAATATGAAAAAAAAAAAGACAGATTAGTCCCATGTAAAGAGGGCAGGTGATTGCCCTATTTGCAATAGGTGATTGACTGTTAATCACGTTCAAGCTTTAAAAAAGGCAATATTAAAGTCAGTCTGCATCAGGCTCTCCATCAGCAGCTAATGAATGGAATTGCCCAAGGCTAACATTAAAAAAAATTATGCAAATTGAGCAAAACCAACACTGTCATCACCTAATGGTGAAATACAATTATCCTGATAGTAAGTTTACATGGAAATACATGTGTTCATGTATTATTTTCATTATTATTATCAGCTTCTCTGAACTTGCACAGATATGGTTTACATAATCTTAGAGAAATTAATGAAAAAAATTAAATTACCTCTAACAGAGAATGTATACTATTTCAAGAAGTGGTGACTGATTGCAATTATATTTATACTTAATTCATGGTAATGATTATAAAGGTTACAATAATTTAAACAATAATTTTAAAGGTTATATTTTACAATAAATACAATACTGACAAGCATCAGGCACTTCACCTCTCATTATTTTATCTTTCTGGATCCTCCCTACCTCTTTATCAGATTTAGATCATTCGATATTTATTTCTGTAGCAGAACAAAATGTAGTTTATTTCTATCCATCTTAAGAAGATTGCAGTGCTTTTTTTTTCAGTAGATACAAGATGCATTTAACCCTTATTTTTTCTACTTACTTAAAAATAAGAAATGTACAAATTAGCAAATATAACACCAGTTTTGCTCTTTGTATACATACCCATGGCATTGGCTTCAGCCTACTTCTCTTCCCTGTGCTAGTGAGGTTTCCCATACCACTCATATAAGCAGATTTGCATGTGGGAGAAGGGCAGAGGGGCACTGGGAAGTGTTTACATCTTTCTCTATTCCCTTCATTGTAAACCTGGCAAGTAATGTGCTTCAGGGGTGGCCCATTGGTAGAATAACTGCAGGAAGGAAATTATACTTTTACACAAATAGGAGGGCAAGAGCAGAAGTTGAGGCAGAAGCACCTATTATTCTGATAACTAATTCAGATCTGAATGATGTTTTGAAGATGAGAATGTGCTCAATGCTTCTTTTGGGGGATGATTTTCTGGCTTGCAATAGACAGTGGAAAGTAAGTGGAATTTCTAGAGAAAAATGGTGATTTTGCAAGCTCAGAAGCCTCTCCTGCCTTCCTTGTCTCTGGGAAGACTAGTGATTTTTAATCAGTGGCTGGTACAAAACTAAGGAATAACAACTGAAGAATTTCTGAGGTAAATAAGAAGTGTGAAATTTCTTTGTGTTCTCACAAAAGAGAAGATAGATTAAAAAAGTAATTTCTCAGATCTGAGGAAAAAAAAATGATAAAATATTGATGACAATGTAATTGCAAGAAATAATTGCTCAGACTTAAATCATTAACGTGAAATTATCCTCAAGAAATTTTTCAAACATATGGACATTCAGTTTTAACTTAAATTTATCACTAGACTATACATTCATTCTGTTGTATTTCACCTGTAATTAATAATTATGATCTTTACAATGCATACAGAAGGATGACTGAAAAAAAGAATATAATTGGTCTTTTATTTTTGGAATGATATTTTACTTAAAAAGGCTCATAATATAAAGAAGTGACATTTCTTGTCAGAAGTTTTATTCGTTATAATTTTTAAAAAAAGGTCCACATATGATTAGCAAAGATTTCTCTATGATTTACAGCCCAAAACTTAGTGTTCTTTTTCTCTTTTTTTCTTAGAAGGCCTTTGAGGCTAAATTATGTTAGTTCCTTCTCACTGAAGCTCTGTTGTTCTTTAAAGTGTAGTCAGAAGCCACAAAACAGCAGTATCTCAGAAATAATTAAATGTAAACCAGTCATTCTGTGGGCAGTGTAGTCCCTGGCTTGTGGCCAGAGCTAGTGGACCTGCAATCTTCTGGGGAAGATTTTAGCCTCAGCAGCATGAGCTGGGCAAGAGAATTTCCCTGCTCCCCTTCTGGCCAAACATCCACTTTCTTTCCCAGTCAGACTAACCCTGTCAGTCTGAAATGAGGAAACACTGGTGGTATTTTGACCTTCCTGAAGATGTAATTTGTGCAAAAGGGGACACTTAGGACAGTCACTGTGGGAACAAGAGACCAAGAAATGCCTGCAAATCTGAAGACTGAGTGAAAGTTGAAAAGTCCCTTGTAAGTTTTTAGTCTCCTAGGAGGTAGAGTGCATGCCAAGATAAGGGAATTAACAATTGGTATTTGAAAGGCAATTAAATATTTTCTATTGCTAGACACAGAATGAATCTGGATAATCTGATTTATCCTTATTTTATGGATGTACAATTACATTTAGTGTCAAAAGTTCCCCTTGTGGTGACCTAGGCTATAGTCATCTGAAAAAAAACATATTTTCCATGGCTTTAACAAAACCCCTCTGGGCGAAGCCTTAATACTATTTAAATATAGAACCAAATCCTGTTAGATTAACATCATCTGAATAATTTCATTGACTTCTGCTGAGTTTAACTGACTTCAGTAGAAGCAATCAGGTGAGTATATTTTTTTAATATAGGATTTGGCCTCAGGATTTTAGCTTTTCATTTTGTTAACCTTGGTTTTTCAAATGCTGTTTTCAAGTTTTGTTACTGTGGGACAGATTTGGCCCAATATTAAGAAAGAAAAATCACTTATTGTATGTACCTTTGCAGTTTCATCTCTCAGATTAAAAGTTAGTTCTAGATTGGTGAGGAAGAGATCAGAAAATTCAGGGTACATATCCAAAACTTCTAGTAGATCTTCTCTCTGGATCTTATGTAAGTCACAGTAAGTTAAAGCTCTTACATCTGCATTTGACTTTCCTGGTTTTGCATAAAGATGTACCATCTCTCCAAAAATATCATTTTTCCCTGCAGAAAGAAAATTAAACAAAGATTATTATTTTCAACATGAATAAGCCATTAAATTGAATGATGTATTTCTTTATGATAGTGGCATAGAATACTTGATTTTACATGAAGTGATACAACCAAATCACCATTGCACATATATAAAGAGGAAGCAGTATTATTAAGTATTAAAAGTGAAATTATTGAAAATACATAGGCATATAACTGGACTAAATGAAAGTTTCATCACAATTTTTCTTCAGTTTCATCAAAACAACATGACTTGTGCAGGTTCCTTTGTCCTTTCTTCTAAAAGCATTATTTGGTGATTTCAATCATATTGTTATGAGCACAAAGATGCAATTTCTATTGTTCAGTCCAGTACAGCATTTGTCTGGCCTGTAATAATCATTTTTTTAAGAATTACATGAAGAAACCAACCATACTTGAAATATATTTTAGTAGAAAATTACTTCATTTTTATATTTTTTGGAGGGAATGCAAAACGTCTAAGATGCAGGCGTTCTTTTGAATAAGCCCCTTAAACACGTCTGTTTTGATACCATTACAGTTCTTCCAATCAATGTTGACACATTTGCAATAGGTGTTTGTTAGGATTGTCATCTCTATTTAATTGCTCATTTTTGCCAAACTGCACCTAACCTTCATCAATGCAGAGCAGCTGCACCTGTAAACCAGTGAAAATATGCTCTAAACTAAGGGTTTCAGGGTTACCTGCAAAATGGGGTTTGGGGAGGAACTAAGAAAACACTTGCGGAAAAGAATAGTGATCATAGCATGGGAGAAGCAGCAGATTGGTAAAAAAGAATACAGTGGTGATTTTTTGACTCTGTTAAACATTTGTGCCTTTCAAATTAGGTTACTAAGAGTAGGTCTGGTTTCTCCATTTTCTAAAAAGGAAGCTGAAAACTACAGCTAAAAAATACAAAAAATAATTTAAGGCCTGATTTACAGTGAGGGTCTTAAGGAACATGGGAAGATTAAGAGATAACCTGATTATATTGCATATATTCTTTAGAGAGGAAAAATTATTTGGGATTCAATGCCTCTGGAATATGAGAAGGAATGCATAGGAAGAACCAATGGAAAGAAATTGAAGCAAGATAATTTTGTACTGGAAATAAGCACACATTTTTAACAGTAAAGGTGATTAACTATGGAAATAAACTGCCAACAAAAGTGATCCTTTTTTCATCTCTTCATATCTTCAGAGCAAAACCTCTTGTTTTTATTTCGTCAAACACAGTTCATTAGACGTAACAGTCAAAGATAGGAAATGTAACAGGAGTCAGTAATGTAACAGGGGTTTGCCAATATAGTCCTTCTGTCCTAAATGTTTATGAAATCAGAGGTCCCTATTCAAGGCATATAAAACCTGTGTAATGAGAGTATTGACATGGTTGTAGTAGTTTTATATCTTGTCTGCAAAGCTGAAACAGTAGATTTCAGAGACATTGTGTTTTCTAAGGATTTGATGCAGAATTACTGTTGCCAGATCAGTATTAAAGAAACTTAACTCATCCACATCAGACAGTGCTGATGATTTGAAGAAAACTGGTGGAGAGACACAACATTTCTCAGAACACTTTGATTTCTTTGATGATGTTGCAATACTTGTTAAGGGTGAAAATTTCATCCATGCTACCTCTGTTGGAATACTCTGTTGTCCAGAGCACAAAGCACTGAGTGTTTTTTATGTCCATTTTTGTGTGTGGGTTTTTCAGAAAGAGGAATTAACTAAAAATATTTGACTAAGTATTGATAAACTTTGTTAGGTTTCTGAGTGATTTCAATGCAGAGTAATTTTCCTTTGAATCATCTATCCTTTTTCTGCACATTCTTCAAGATACCACAGACTCATTCACTGGAGCCAGGTATGGGCAGATTCCTGCCTCATGGATCATGCAACAGATGTGGGCTCAGTTTCTTCTGGATGCAGTTGTGCACGCCTGTCCTTATGTCTGACCTACCATTCCTGGGAGAGTGAGGCTCCAAACTGCAGTCCCTGGTGTGAACAGCTATAGGCCAGAAGAGATACAGTAGCATGGCCCTGCAAATACCTGGGTTTCTGCTGCAGTGTGAGAGCACAGGGATCTGATGTGCATAATATGAAAAACTTGACCAGTCTGCATCTTTGGCCCAGGAAGGAATTGATGAATCCATAAAATTGTCAGTTTGTCTTGATTGCAAGTGCAACAGAAATAGTACAGAAATTTACATGGTTTTGATGTGAGAGATTAATTCCTTGATGAACCACACTGCTCGTAATCAGGGAAAGACTCTTACACAGTTAAGTAAAAACCTCACAGTGTTATACTTGCATGCTCCCTACTTTGCTTGTGCCTAAAGCTGGCCCAGCTGATGAGATGCAACAGCATGACATGATGAATTATCTTGATAACACTATCTAAACCTAGGGAAGGATTGCTTTAGGCACACCTTTGTTCTGCTCACATATCCACCCTGCAAAGTACAAACAGAATAATCAGTCAAAAGTGGGTTAATAGCAACCTACTGCCCCCAGTCCACCTCTTGCTTCAGCTGCTTTTCAGACTGTAAGTTCCTGCAGTGGCCAATTAACAGAAAGACAACATACGAATGATATTACAGCTGGTATAGGCTTCTGTACAGCAAAATCCTTACTCATCTATTCAATTATTCTTTCCATTTATATTACCTAATATAAAATTGGAGAAAAAAAATCTGTAGTCAAGTTTAGGTAAGGTTTTAGTTATTTTACTTTTAATATTGCTATAGCTAATGAAGTCTTACTGGTTTCACATAAGAGCTATGCCCAGTTGCAGGTGAGCTCCCAGCTGGACTGAGCATTGTCCTGAGCCAACTTTGTTAGGAAAGAAAACAAGTAACTCTCATGCTATACAAACAAGAATGTGTTAGTAAGAAACATAGGGGAAACACCGGTGTTACTACATCTAGATCAGATTAATGTTATTCTCTTCTTTTCCTTTATGCCCAGTGGGCAGAAACAGATATTTCTGAAAATCTCTACGAGACGTTTTGAACGCCCAGAGTAGATTGCTCCAGTTAGCAAATAGGGGAGTCTACGTGTCTCAATACCTTCATCACTGTTAAAAAACAGGTGGGTCTTGACTTTTGATCTTACAACATAATCAGAACTGGAATAACTGGATATCTGCTTGCCTCAACTTGCAGCTTGCCTTTTACCTAGGAATTAATGTGACTAAAGATAAATCTTTAGAAATCCAAAGAAGTGGGCTCTTTGGTGCTCATGAATTATTACAGTAATGTAGACTTTTCTTCTTAAATTATTTTTTTACTTGATTTCAAATAATAGTGAGTAAAACATTTACAAATTTCCTGTCCCAGGAACAACAATAAATATTTCTTTTGAAAATCGTACTCTTTTAATATGCCTTGTAATAATGTACTTACCAAGAATGGCTACAACAATGTCACTCTTAAGGATTTCAATGGAGCCTCTTGACACAAAATAAAGAGCAGTGAGAACATCTCCACAGTGCACTAAAGTGTCTCCAGGAGGTGCATGTGTTGTCTTAAATTTCATAGCCAAAGCTCGAAGACAGCCTTTACTGGCCCCCCGGAAAGCTTTGCAATTCTGAAGCAAATTTTGGTTGAGGTGCAAACAAATGTCAGCTTGTAAGCATTCTGGAAACCCCTTCAGGACCTGGAAAGACAAGCATAAGGATTTCATGCTAATGCTATGAAAGTTCTTTTTATAATTTTTATTTTTTCTTCCTGGACAAAGAGAAAGAAGTGACCTATGTGGCTCTAAGAGCTGTAGGATTGTTAAAATTCAACAAATGCATAGTATAATCTATATTGCAAAGCTTTTACAATGTGAGCACTCATATAAATACTAACCTATATAGTAGTTACAAAATATGCTATTAAGATTTCTTTCATTGCAAGAAATGGTATCAGGGTATATGAATGACTATACTGCAATAAAATAACAAGTAAGACAGTTAAAGGGAGAATCTCGACTGAATTTCACCTATTTGGACTGATATATCTATATCCTTTTTATCTATTGTCAAAGTACTACATTTATTATAAGAGAGGTTTTTGCTGAAATAAACATGACATTTTCACAATAAATATATTCTGCTTGCAAGTGTAGGTCTTTGATTTTTATCAGAAAAAGCAACATGAGCTATTGAAACAACAATGTTATGCAGATGTACATAGGCAGATGATTAGTTCAGCAAACTACAGGGCTACTTGCTGTGGTCCTTGCTCATCTCTTACCAGAACAACAGGAGTTTGCCTGAAGTAGAATCATGGGATTCCTCTTGGGTACCATGGCAACATGTTAATTTTGTTTAGAAGGAAAGAAGGGAGCTATTTACAATGTGGTCATTACGTGTAAGCTTTTCTAAATTGCCTAGGATAATATACCTCTGATTCTTTTAGAATCTACAAACATTTCTGCTACTGACTTCATGGGAATACTGTGAGTGACTCTGCCTGCTGACACATTATGACACACCACCTTTCTTTATTATGTCCTGTTATCTGCTGTCAGTGATGTGGTTGGGTCATATGCTTTCCCTGGGGACAGCTACAACTGTTGCATATTACTAAAGGCAAAATATGTACTGATGCTACAAGTCTTATGAATATGTGAACAGGATGTGTCTTTTTATTTGACCAGTCTATTATTTCGTCCTCGCTTATCTTCTGCACTGTTTTTTCTATAAACATGTAAACATTTCTGCAGAGAAAACACATATCCAAAATGCATTCACTTGTTGCTGTATTAATTTGTATTTCAGCACAAAAAAGTCTAGGCACTCACTCACTTTGCAGAAATATATTCACAACTCAAATCCCTTGCTAGTGAAGATGAACCCAATTCTGATATGAGGCTTCTGTCCACACAAGCCAAGCTATGTTTTAAAAATGAGATACTAGAACCTTAAACAGAGTGGAAATATTTCTATGATTGTTAATGGAAATCAATGCTGTGAAATAACAAACAATGTTTTAATACACATGTATACAACAATTTTTGAGCCTTAGGACATTACCACATGAAATTTATACATCCTCAGAAAATGCCAGCATTCAACAACACTGAGCAAAAGAAAATATGATAAATGAAAAGCTTCTGTGGTGTCACTCTGTTTTCAGTACCTATCACACCACTAGAAATAGCTTAGTGTCCAATTATGCTCTTTAGTTTAATGCAATTATATTGAAATAAAAAGGCTGTAGATTGTAGTAACTTATTTACTGAATGATAGTGAAAAACTGAGAAACAAATATGTTTACCAAATGATACAGGTGGAGAAAAATTGTGTTTATTTTGAAATTGTTCTCTAGTCATGTGAGTATAAAAGACCTATTTTGAATTAATTTGTTTGCTATGCATCTATCTAAACACAATTTAGAAGAGCTCCATTTTTATAGGATGTGAAATAGGAAATGTATTTTGAATTCAGAAGTTCTTACAAGAAAAGTGTATTTGAATTTTTAGGAAGTCATGAGCACTTAGAATATACTTAGAATAAATTGTTTTAATTTTTCACATCAGCTGTTTATCTGATTTATCAAGGGATTGTATTTTACCATTAAGCAAAACCCATGCAGACCATTTGTGTTGGTTTATATTTCTGAAGATACTTTGGATATTCCTTTATAGAAACAATTATTTTTATAATTAATTTACACTTATCGTGAAACTGTTATAAAATCATTTCATATTAGTTAATAATTATTTATATGCCAATAACATCTGACAGATACCAGGCTCTTTTTAAGCACCTGTGATTAAAAAGTCCCTGCTCCATGGAGCTTACACTCTAAAATAGTTTCATACATCAGAGAGGAAAGACATCTACTCTTTAATATCACAATTTTAAAATGCCCAGAAAGAAGACTAAATAGCATTTGTTTCCAATGGAGTTTGGAGATTACTCCATTAATACACGCTTAGAAATTCAAGAAAGAAGCTGATTTGAAGAAAAATTTGTTAAAACATTGGCAAAACCTACATTGCTAAAAAGAGCTTACCATATTGCACACATTGTGTGTAGTGAGGTATTAAATCTAAGTCCAGTAGCTGACACAATACAGAATTTGATGTTTCCAAACTAATTTTTATGCTGTGCAATACAGACAACATTTTGCCAACCCAAACCTCCAACTATTTGTTACATTTATTCTCATATTCTGATTTTCATTATGAAATTGCATTGAAAATTTTGTTATTATAATGTGAGAATCAACATCAACATCAAATTTGTACCCACACTGCCTATACTAAATATTAGAAAATCATCCATGCAGTCTTCAAAATAAATAATTGAAAATTATAAAACTAGAATTGCTCTTTAATAACATTATTATCAATGGAAAATCCAAAACTAATAAATAATTTTAATACAGATTTTAGTTTCAATTGTTCCATTCTTTTCCAACATGTTTCTATTGTTATACACAGTATTTCCTCAGCTGTGATTCCATGGGGCCCTGGTGAGAAAAATCTTGGATTCTCATGGTTAGAATAATGTTTGGAATCAGAACTCATGCATAATTCAAGAAATACATATAGATATTTTTAAAAAAACATGTAACAAGGCATAAAATCAGCTTTAGCTCTCCCCCCTTAAAAAAGAAAAAGTAAAGTAAAATAAAATCAGTTAGGATGCTGTGACCACAGGCTCCAGTTGTATCTCATTGGTAGTTATCAAGTCCAAGTTCAGTTATCTCTTCCTGTCTGGAATAAAACTTACTCCACGTCAAATAACATTGGCCTGCTTACAGAGGAGGATATTCATCCAGACAGATGTAAAACATTTTACATGGAATAAGTGATTGAGGATTCGTGAGGATAGTCAGGACATGCATGATTCATACTGCCTTGAAGAACGTGATCTTTTGTATGAGGAGAGGGAATCCAGCTTCATTAACTTCTTTTCTCAAGATGACAGTAAGGTATCACTCACACATGCATCAGCTACATTTTTGACAACAGACTTGGACACATCTTTGTGCCTTAATCTCAGGCAACAAGCAACTGTTTGGGGCAAAGATAACCTTGGGGTTTTTGGATAAATAATAAAATTCATGACAATTTTTAGATTTTCTATCCTTAGTTCTGGAAAAGGTATTGACATATGTCCCACAGAAGATATTTAGAAAGTATATAAACTGAAGTAAATGAAGATATTAGCTACAATAATTTTCATTAAACATGGAAATACCGCTTTCCATACCAACAAAACCACAGAATGATTGAGGTGGGAAAGGACTTCTTGTTGGAAAGATCATCTTGTTGGAAGGTCCATCCTCCCTGCTCAAGGAGGTCTACCTAGAGCTGGTAGCCAGGGCAATGTCCAGATGGCTTTCAAATATCTCTGAGGAAAGAGGTGCCACAGCCTCTCTGGGCAACTTCTACCAGTGCTGTTATCCTCACAGCAAAAATGTGCTTCCTGGTGTTTGGACGAAGCCTCCAGTTTCAGTATGTGCCCATTACCTCTGGTCCTGTCACTGGGCACCACTGAAAACTTGTTCCACCTTCTTTACACCCTCCCTTCAGGTATTCACATTGATGAGATCCTCTGTAAGCCTTTATTTCTCCCATCTGGCTGAACAGTCCCAGCTCTCTCAGCCTTTCCTAGTATGAGAGATGACTGTTTGCAGCCTTACAATCAAAGATACTCCTTTAATTCTGCATTTAGTCTTCTGTTGTGAGTTTCTCAGTTGAAAAATAGGTGGGATCATTAAATACCAAGCAGCAGTTGAAGAAAGCACAAGAGGGCTCTTGTGTGTTTTGCTGTGTTTGGGGTATGTTGAAACTAGTGACTGAGGCTTTCTTGTCCTAGAATCAGTCAGACTTGTTTATGAGTGGCAGGTGCCCAGCATATAGAGGGAAAGATAAAGGGAGACTGCCAAGTTCATCTGAGAATTTAATATGGCATAAACTGAAAGAGGATTCTGGTCCTTCTCCACATTATCTGTTTATTCCTGCCTTGTCTTGATCCCTCCTCATGAAATGGTTTGAGAAACTGATCCATGCAAAAAATTAATGCAGCAAAAGATTGAGCAGCTGAAGGTACAAAGAGGCAGAAATAAATTCACTTTGTGTCATGACCACACATATGTAGTATCTGGTTCTCACCTGCGTAAGAGAGATCTCAGGCTATGTTGACATTGGCATCATTAAGTGCTGAATAAAGTTGTCAAAATATTTGAATAATAAAATTTGAACTTTATATTAAAAATTAACCTTTTGTCTTTGGTAAGAATCAGTGAAATTAATTAATATTAATTCATATATTTGGTGAAATAACCTATGTATTTAATTTTCACCTTTCTACTAGCCACATAATTTTAAGGCTAACTTGAGACTCTTTAGCTGCACAAATTGTGCTGCTTAGATTTTGAATTAGGAACTCTGTCCTGCAGTAGCTCTTTCCTCTGATTAGGAAAGAAAGAACAAGGTCACAGGTGGCAATAATTCTGCTCCAGAAGCTCTTGGGCTCCACATAGAAAGTTTGTTTAAGAAAAATCCTCTTCTTCATACCGAATGATTTTTTTTTAATGTTCAGTATATTATAACAGCTGAGAGAAAAGAACAGCAGTATGTGATAATGAGCTAATTCACCTTTCAGTGAGATTGAAGCCTTATCAAGAATAGGATCTTTTGTTTTCAGTCATTGCCACAACACAGATGTGTGACACCTTTATGCTGAAATTAGTGAAACTGCAGTGGACCATTCTTCTATAATCTTATTACAGTTTCTGAGTACATATGAAAAGTGATCTCTGAGATATGATACACTGCTGAACAAGGAAGACAGAAAATTATTTCAGTTTGTTCAACTGTTGACTCCCTTACCAACAGAAAAGTTTTAAGTCTGTAGAAGTTGAAGATTGACCAGATCATATTTTTCAAAAAATATGATAGTTGAAAAATTAATTGCTCTTGTTTTTGAGATTTTAGATGACAATGCAGTGAGAAACTGATAAAGGATCATTTAGCAATAGATTGACATTCTTGAAAACATTCTTTTCTATGAGGTCTTCTTTTCTATAACTCAATTCAATGTAGACAATCACATTTTTTAAGTGGTCTTGTTACAGAAAATGAAAGAACAGGTTTACAGCTAATCACAAGGTACTTCCTGTCTGGTTTATATATCACGATTTCTGTTTTGACAAATAGACAAACAGAATTTCCAACATGATGACATATTCTCTCTGTTTAAGAATTTACTGCTAGGTTTTGTTCCAAACACATCTAATTTGCATTAGGCTTTTGATGGTACAAAGAATTTCTCCTTGCTGTTTTTTAAATTTTACCTTACTTTTGTAATCCTCTGCTTCAAATATATTAGTGGCACTGGCGATGTCAACCAGGTATCAGTGGCCAATTTCTTACAAAAGAAGCCTTAACAAGGCAATAGTGAACCTGCCCTTTATTTACTACAGTAGAATTCCTGGTTTAAGATAGGTGTGTGCTCTACTGTACTTGCATGATCACAGTGGCCAAGACAGTTATCACAATTCTAAAATTAATCATTGCTTGGATGCTTGCAGGAGAAATTGTACATTTATTTACAAAAATTATGACTTGCTCTCTCCTTTCATGATATTGGGCAAAACCCAAAACAAAAAGATATCTGTCCCAGATCCAAAGTTTTAATTAATGTTCACATTGGGCTAAATACTTTTCAGCTTGTCCCACTTAGTTCTTTGAACTCTTTTCAAATGTAAAATAAACCAATAAAGCTACTCAGATGCACAGAAGATCCATGGAAAGAAGGGGTGGGACAGGATTGTAAAAAATACATGCATAACTTAAAAAACCACTTCAAATACTATATAACTAATCTTTTTAGGGTAAGCATCATAGGCATGCTATTATCAGTGCTGGACTGATAATATGGGAATGAAAGAGGAAAAAGAAGGCAAAAAGAGTTTAGGAAAAACAGAACAGGATAGTTAAAAAAATATTATAAGAATTTGAATCTTTGGGACTGGTGACATCTTTCATGAAGCAATATGCATTGTAAATACTTTTTTTGTAATTTGACTTTGCCAGTGTATATCACGGGGACATGATTTAAATTATGCTTATTCTGTAGACTCAAGATTTTTATCCAGATTATAATAAATCCAAAATCCTGTTTATCCAGTCCATGCATAATTATGTGGAACTGTTTTTAACCAAAATACATTATGTAATGGAATATAATCAAAAAGATGTAGAAATAGAGCAGAAGGGAGCAAATGAACAAATAAACAAGGTCTCGGCATATTTCACCTGCAGGTCTTTAAAGCTAATTTTATGTTTAACCATTTCAAATAAGCATGAAATTCTATCTTCCAGTTTGCAATCTAAGGTGTAGAATTTTGTTTAGAAAATCAAGTTTAGTCTTAGTGCACTATTACTCCTGAGACTAAAAGGGTTTCTGTTTAATGGCTTTTTAACATTTTTTATTTTCCACTTTACCTGGGTTCTTAAATATATTACTGAGGATAATTTAAAACATCTTTTGAAATATATTCTCCAATGTTATTTTTATATATATATATATATGTGAGTATGTGTGTGTATATGTTGCATGTACATATATATATATAAAAAATATGTAAATTATTATGCATTTCATATTTCAACGGAAAAAGAGGACTTCATTTTTGAATTTTTTTCAGCTTTCAGTCATGAAATGAAAAAAAATTGGATGAAATTCTGCCTTCAGAATTTGCAAAAACTCCAAGTAAACATGGGCAGGAAATCAAACACATTTGTCTGAGGACAATATTAGTCCTTTGTTTTGTAAATGCAAATATTTCATGCAAAATTAAGTAAAAAACACATGCAAGTCCAACTCATATGCACATGGCTAATAGCCAAGAAAACTTCATTGGTGCGTGTGTTAACATGCATATATGGTTTAAACTAAGAGCATTCACACAAAGGAAAATGCAGAATGATCAGCAGCATGGCAACTTTGTCAGTGACATTCCTACAGAGCAACTACCTAATGCAAACCAATATGCACATGACCTTTTTTGGGCAGAGAAGCATGACTTGAGTTGTGGGGTAAAACAGTGATTAATAAACATGGTTAGATTAGCATTTTTTAATGTCTAAGTTTTAGTAACCATTTTGCCCCACATCTGATTCTACTTTGATTATTTCCCTTTGCTATCTACCCCTTCATCATGCAAAAAGTTACAATTAAAATTAGAAAGCATTGAACAAGCTCTAAACCCAACAGATAACATGGATATTCTCCACACTTTATACTGGAATTAAATTTGATATAAATACCTCCTGCTCTTACCAGTGGGTGGTGTTATTCCATGTATTTAGGTGTGAAGCAGACAGGAAAGAGATAAATCTTTCATAAGTACAACGTAAATCACACAATTCTCATATTATCCTTGTACTAAGTGTAATACATTCAAACTCAGTTTTAAAGGAAATTAAGTGATTGATATAAAACTTGAGGGATAGAACTTGTGAACAGAATAAGGAATAAAATACAACAAAACAAGATATTAAACTTGAGGGTTTTTCCACACTTTATTTAAAACAAATCCTCCATACTGCCTCACAATCATATTGCAGAATATGGGCTATTTAATCCATTTAATTGTTATTTCACATTAAAGACAAATCCAAGACTAATTTCAGTACACCAATTTCTGAATTATGCAACTTTTCACGTGACAACATGCAGTTATAGTTATTATTTCATGTGAAATAAGTTTTTAGTACATCCATTAGTGGTAATGAATTAGTTAAGGCATACATGATTTTGTAATATCTTCAGAAATAATTCAATGAGCTACTTTAGGCTTAGGTTGAACAATTAAGGGCCTGATCCTGCAAAGTGCTGAGTACCCCACAATTCCATTGCCATCAGAAGGAATAAGGGCTATTTAGTGCCACACAGGATGAAGCTACTGATGCTGCCTTCCACTGCAGTAATCCCCAGAAAAGATTTATACAGGTGTCCTTGTCCTGCCCTGGGGATATTATCCCTCTGGAGGGACACTCATGGAAGTGGCAGGTGAAGCCCAATATATTAATTTTCTATCATATTTTTAAGATCTGCTTTACTTAATGGTAACCATAAAGTCAAACTGTCAGTGATTCACCTGTATAGAAGATGTTAATCAAGACCATTGTTTCTGCTTACTGCATAAAAGCATAGTACTCTGACCATCATTCGGAAATGTATGTACAGATACCATGTGAAAACTGTTCAAATGTATGTCAAAATTTTGGAAGTTGATTTCTATTTAAATTGTTACAAAAGTGTATAGATTTTCTTGTTCTTGACAGCTTTCTGCAGAGTTCTGCAAAGTTTCTAATCTCCAGCTCTGAACAGCTTTGGAAAGCATCCCTACAGAGACACAGATTCACAGGTCCTCAAGATGCACAGTTCCCTCAATGTCTTCAAACTGATGTTGATTTTTCAGAAAACATATTTCTTTGACTTTTCAGAAAAAATCTATCTCCAGAAAAAAAGCCAGAGATACAGATGCTTACTTTTGCTCACTAGCAGATTGTCATTCCTTTTTAGCTAGCCATATATTTATAGAAGGAGAGATTACAGGGGCTTTTTTATCAAAACCAGAAAGTATGAGTATTATTCCTTGTCACTTCCTAGAAATGAGTTTCTGTGGATGGCTAAATGGTTAGTAATACTGTGTTGATTTTCAGTGCAGAATTATGTGGCTTGTATATGCAAGTGAATTACTTTTCAGGCTATCATGTGATTCAAATATTTCTCTTTGAAAAGAGCAGCTACACCTGCCTGCTCCTCTCTTCAACCCATTCCCAATATACCTGTTCAAGATTACACGGAAGTATTTTGAAAAGAATTGAGCTCTGTGGGTTTTATAGAACAGTAACTCTATAGATATTAACACAGGTACTCTTGTTTGATACTGGAAGTGGAAAATCAGGGCAAAGAACAAACAAAATTCTGGAACAGCTATGTCTGAAATAAGAAACCTATGTTTTTTTTTTTCTCTATTTAAGCTTATAGGAGTCACCTGCAGTTCTCAAGCTTTCTGATACAAAGTGAAAATTGAGATTTCTGATATACCTGGTGATAACCTAGGCAGTGAAATGTCTGGATGTCAAATATGTAGTGGCTCAATTGTCAATAATTGAGTATATATCCACCTTCTTAAGCTTGTACTTTTACAGCTTATAAAGACTTACAGTCTCTTTTTAAGTTCTCATGCATTTATCTATTCCTCAGCATCTCTGCCTGAAAAACAGAAGAACATACCATGTTCATGTCAATGCCATTGGTGTAGGTCCACGCATGCTGGAAGTATTCCTCCAGTCGCTGCCGCAGAGGGTTTGGGATTTGATGAAAGCGTATGAACTCCTTCACTCGCAGCATCTGCATGTGATACCGTGCAGTTCCCGAGTAGAGTCTTTGGATTATTGCAGATACATTTCCAAAAATGCTAGCGTACATTAATGCTGGATTAAATAGAAACAAAACTTTCTTAAGTCATATCGTTGGGCTTTGCAGATGAGTATGGCTAAGTAAAAGTTAAGAACAAAGAGAAGAGTTAAAAAGGTATGCATACATTTATAGGTTCAGTTTTAAATTAAAAAAAAAAAAAGATTATCCAAATATGGACTATATGGGCTATAATTTCCTAAATCCACTCAAAACTCACTTTCTTAACCTATACAGGAATTGCTTACAGACACTGATATACAACACAAATCTTCTGACAGTTTGGATAACAGATTTTGAGTAGTCAAGCAACTTGATTACTTCCTGACACTGAATGAGTCACAACATATTTTTGCATACAACATTCTTTTTAGGAATTTGCCCTTCTGGCTGCATGCTTATAATCTTATTAGCTTAGAATGTTAAGCCATTTGCTCAAACACAGAGGAAAAAAAAAGATTAAAATCCACGATAAAATTACTTACAGCCAATCAACATGACACAGATGGAAAAGATTTTCTCTGAGTTGGTGTTTGGAGACACATTTCCAAATCCTACACTTGTCAGACTGCTGAAGGTAAAATAAAGTGCTGTAACGTATTTGTCCTTGATGGATGGTCCAGAGCTTGCATCACTCTTATTGTAATGCTTTCCTAGTTGTTCTCCTAAAGAATCCAACCAGCCAATCTTGTGAGCCAAGTAAGGCCTTTCTACATTTCCAATGGCATACCAAATGCAAGCAAGCCAGTGTGCAATTAGTGCAAATATGCACATGAGGAGCATCAGAACTGCAGCACCATATTCAGAGTATCTGTCCAATTTCCGTGCTACCCTCACTAAACGCAGCAGTCTAGCTGTCTTCAGAAGGCCTATTAACGTAGTTGTCTGTAAAAATAAGACAGAAATTAGTTTTCCCCATCAGCAAATGTATTCTCATGAACAATAAGCATGAATAAACCATTTTCAAATTCCATTATTTTGAGAAATCATCAAAATAAGTAGAAGAACCCATTTCAATGTAATCTTAATTTCATTTTCTTTAAACTATCAATTTCATTATAAAACCAGGGAATAAAATAAGAAATGTACATTTAAAATCATGATATATTGAAGTTGTTATTATGCACTAGATACTCTTCCATGTTGAATATTTTTCTTGATCTGGACTCTTCAATCCACCATAATGGACTTAATGATCCAATAGATTCATGGTTTTTAACATGAAAAAATCTGTAAGTTATTGGAACTACTCATGATATATGACTGTCCACATAGATAATAAATATTTTTGAACAAAGCCGTGTGACTGTATTTGATCCTAGCTTAGAAACTCCTTGCAATGCTCTGGCACACATATTCTAGAAAAGAGAAGTACTAGGGCAGAAATGTCCCAAAGAGTATATCTACAAGATTCTTCCTGTTTGTAATGGTATGAACACATACAAGTAAAAAAGGTGAAGCACTGTGAACAGAAAATCATAGAAAAGTTACTCCAGATGAATCTTTTTGCATCTTTCAGGTGTAGTGGCAAGAGCCAGTAATAAAAATACTATACCACTAGAAAAATAAATTGGAGCAGTTTTAAGCATTTCAGGAATGTATTCCAAGCTTTTTAGTGCAGACTTCTGCTATTATTCATTGCAGCCTCTTTGAAGCTCTGATCTTTTTAAAGGAATCTAAAGGTTATTAATACAAGTTTGCAAATTTCAATTAATAAATCATTTTCATACTTGCTAATTCCTTGTAGAAGGGATGGACAGCATTGTAAATAGGACAACTGGACTAAAAAACCCCCTCAGCTACCTTTTTTCCTTGCATCAAGTCTGAACAGATATTGAAGTATTCAGTAAATGCCAAGATTGAACACATTTTTAATAAGTTGCTTGGTTTGGTTTTTTTTAACATGCATGTCATTACATGACACTTAACACTTACATGACACATGACACTTAACAAGAAAAGTTTTCCAAGCCTCACAAAGCACTCTGACAGTAGTATGCATCACATTAAAGCTTTCTTGCAACAAGTACTAAACTAGTTTTCATGTTTTATTAAATCCTTGCATTTACCATATTTCTGAGTAAAACCCCAAAGCCCTTGGAACAAAACAAGAGTCTTTCTTGGCTGCATTTATCAGTGGACAACTCAATAAATTGTTCATATTTTCTGAGTAAATGAGCAAGAGGAAAATGTAGGGTAACACTCCTTAGTTCAGTTTAACATCCCAAATAATAACTTCAGGGTGAATTTCTCATTACCACGTAAAAAAGATTAGTGACCTCAGTAGTCTGAAAGACCATATCCTTCAAAATGCTATGCCTAGGCTGAGATTCAGAAGCATGTGAATATTGTGATTAGGTAATTTTTTTTGTAAGGTAGATCAGGCTTAAATATTTATGATCCTTCAAGAAAAGCTAAGATTTGTTTTTAGTGGGGTGTTTGAAACATTCTGTTACAGATGTAGTCATATCTCTACATCATGCAAGAGGCTGCATATTCTTACAGTGCCCCTTAAATAGATCAGATGGTAGATTGTGAATCTACAGTATGTCAGCACTGTTCCACCCCATTCTTAAGTTAAAACTTGCTAATATTATTCATCCTCAGTGTCAATCCTATACTTAGATACATCAGTTTGAGCTCTGGAGTATTTGGAAGGTATATAACACAAGAAAACTCCATCTCTTCAAGGATAAAATCAACATGAATGAGACTTGATATGCTTTAAAACATCAAGAAACTCATCCTGAGTTCTAATTTTCTTTAACACAGTGGAGAGGTTTTAACACCAAAATACAGCTGGTGGTAGAGGTGAAAAGCATGGTTCACAAGTTTTAATGTGCCTTACATGCTGTCCCAGCACAGAGGTAGCCTTCATATAGTAACAGTACACCTTCCATGTGTCACTTGGCCAGGGACAGAAGTTCTTGGTTTCAGAACTACATCTCATGCAATGCAACTTTGTTGGTGTGCTGGAATATTTTGATCAGCACAACACTCAAGGAGGCAGGGGTCCTATTCTGTTAGTTACCTTACCTCATCTGGTGCCAACAATTAATGTCTGCAAAGAGCAGTCTGATAGATGCTGCTCTCTTCTCTGGATTGCTAGCTTCTCTGTTTTCATCATACCTATCTGCTGGACTACAAGTTCAAGAATAGTTGATCACTATTATAATCACATCAGAGTCTTTTATTTTCTCTTCTTTTCTCACCATCTACTCCATATTTTTATCTTCCCCAGTATGAGGGAAGCCACCTAACTTTTACAACATACACACACAAAAGAGAGAATTATTTGCTACCAACCATCATCATTTTGTGTTGAGTCTGCTTAAGCAGAAAAAAAAAATTAAAATTACATTATTTCCCTATTATAGAAATTGGAAAGTCAACGGTCCAACTCTGTTGCTTTCCTATAGTTGAAAAAGTATGGCTCAAATAGAAGCATTCAGATAGTGCTGCATGTGGTATTTGGATTATTATTTCCTGTCCTTTCAAGACTCCATTTGGTATCAAGGTGTTTTAAAGCTGCATGAGCACATATGGAGCTCTCTTTAGAGCTTATGTTGTTTAATAAAAAGACTATTCAATACAATTTTTCATTGGGGATCTTCTTTGAAGAATCTCTAGATAAAAAAAAAAAAAGAGCTATTTCATAAAAAAGATAACCCTTATGACTGAAAATTTCTATTAAATGAAAAATGCTCCATTCTGACAGTTTTATGTTTGCTTCTTGCTAAACTATCAAAAAGGGATTATTGGTGAAATATTACAGGTAGCAAAGTAGGAAGAAAAACTGCAGTAAGTAGCAGCTTAGAAAAGTGATTGACATATTCAATACCATGAATGAGAGAGAAGCCGTGATGGCATGGTGAATGGGACATAATCTATATAGTGTCATTGCTGCTTAGATACACAAACCAGTTTTTTCAGGTCAATTACTAGATTTTGAGGGGATAAAGAATCAATTTACTTACACCTGCAATAGTGAAAAAGTCATTACATGGTCCAATAATTTCTGTTTCCAATTCCACATTTTTATATTTGTCTATTTATCTGCAAGAATACACTTGTTTGTTACTGTAATCTGTAACATTATCTTATGTTAAAGTTATCCCTTTAGCATGACTTTAGCACCTGGCATTTCACTCTTAAGCGCATCTGTAACAGGGGAGGTGTGTAAGAATGATGTTCAGGGGCAAATCCAAAAAGGACTCCTTAAATGAACTTTGGAATTGGTCCCTGTTGTAATCCTTTATGTTCCACACTTCTAATCATTGAATATAATTTTTGGCAATGATAAGTGCTCAATGATCAGAAAGGGATGCAGACCATGCCTGAAGGGGAATGCTGTAGTCTGATTTAGAAGTAATGCCATTATGAAAATGTTTGTCTTTCATGTACCTGTGCTTTCAAAACCACAGAAGAAAATTATCTGCAGAAAGATTGAGACCAGCCACAGATAATGAATGCACAGGTGATCAAATTTTCTCTTAAATCTCTGATCTTTTTAATCACCTTCTGAATAAAAAAGTTCTCTTCTGGTAAGAGAACTATTAACATGTTCCCTCTGTCCTTTATATTACTGTCTCTCTTCTTACTGCTTTCCTTAATAAAATTTATTTTTACTGCATGGTTTTATCTCATGTTTCTCTAGACTCCTTATTTACCTTTTGCTTGGTTTGCTGCTTTTAAAAAAAACAACTTCTTCATTCTGTGCATCACAGAAAAGTCAAACCCAACTCTCTACTTGTTAGTTCATTTTTCAGGAAAAATATATTATGATTTTAGCCCTTCTTAAATTAAATAAAATTGTTTGGAAGAACTGGATCAGGGATCCAGAATATAGCATACATTTTATACACCTTTGGGCCATTTTTGGATGCATATATTGAACAGTTTTTTACTCCAATGTACAGACAGAGTGAGGAGATAGATCATGTCTGTCAAGGCTAACCCCAAGTAATCTTTTTTTTCTTCTTCTGATAGTCCATATTCTTGATAAAATAGACAACAGCCACATCTCTTTGAAAACTAGTATAGTTTATGCTACAACTAATCTATTTTCTGCTAAGTAAACATCTGATCTCAACATTTTGAACACAGAAAATTTATTTTAATGATGCAATGCCAACACAGCACTTATATGCATCATGGGCAGTTTTTACAAAGTAAGCGACAAATCAAAGCGGCAGTTCTTAGATAAAACCATTTGACCAAGTCATCCATACGCAATATATTTATTATTTCTAAAGACAGTATCAAATATGGTATAACTGAAAAATACTAGCTAAATCATTCAACGATTCAGCAATGATATTAGCTCTTGTCAATGAAAGCTAATATTGTATATTATTCTACAAAGGAACATTTAATTTTAGTTTAAAAGATGGGATGGAAATACTAAGCAGCCTATTAAATGACAAGCAAAAAATACTTTAGGATACATAGGATACCACTGTGAAGTAATAAATTAAGATTTAGATTTCTAATTAATTTAAGCTTACCTCTTCAGAGCCAGAGCCAAAAATCAGCAGGTCAAAAGGTATTGCAGCAACCATGTCAATTAGGAACCAGCCTTTGAAGTAGTGAATTGCTATTTTTGCTGGGTCACTTACCACTTCTTCATTCTGGTTTACATATGTTGTTCTGAAGTTTATTAGAATGTCAATGATAAACATAATATCCACAATTAAATCT
>NW_008235774.1:232041-287941 GCF_000691975.1 Corvus brachyrhynchos | reverse complement strand
CCCACCCTCACTACCATTCAGAAGGAAGGCAGCAGAGTAAGGGGTGAATATGGCGGTATATATCACCAACAACAAAATGAGCCAGTCCCAGACAGCTTTGAAAGGACTATAGTGCAATATAGTAAACTTGTTGATGCGAGGCGTCTGGAGCTTATATTCTGGTAGAACATCAGCCCCTAAGGATAGGACCTAGAATAAGAAATATACCACATCAATAATCAGACAGTGTATCTACTCCAACTTCCAGTAAACATAGCAAATACAGGACAAACTTAATAAGTAATTCATTGTAGTTTTGAGGATTAAGCTTCAATTACTTGGTGTTTTGGCAAAATAAACTTCTGTGAAATTTGTAGTGTCTGCCAAATCCAATAAATTCATTGGCAATTTTGCACTGTGGGTTGATTCTTGTCCCCTGTAGCAAACATTAAGAGGCATATCTTATGTCCATAAAATCTGCATTATTAAGCATGTCATCGAATTCATTTATCCTCCACAGGATAACCTTGGCAGCTTGCTCATGGCCAGTGAATGACTTTTCTTGCAGGATGTAGTGTTTTTCTCCCAAAGCAAATCTATTATCATTGGCTTGAATTCCCTACAAAAGAGTTTACTCTCATTAGAAAATGTAGGCAACCAAAAATAAAAAAAAGTTAGAGAAAGATCTGTTAGTGTCTTCAACAGCTATCTATGCTTTGAGTTTTGTGGGGTGAAAAACCTTCATGCACAGACAAATTTCACTGAGGCTATAATTCTAGTTCAGCTAAAGGTGTGACAAAGGATACCACAGGAGTATTGCCTTTTGCTCCACTTCTACTTTTGTCAATGCCTAAGGCTTATTCCTTTAAAAGTATGGATTTGTTACCTGCTGGTCTTATCTAAGCTGGATTTCAATTTTATTTGGAAGGATTATGTTTGTAAGCACTGCCTAATTTGCTAGCTCTGGAAGCTGAAATGTTTGCTTTGTTGCAGAGAGCAAGCATTGTGTGAGCACCAGATAAAACAAATTTCCTTTGGCTGCTCTTTCAGTCTGACTGAACTCTGACATGAAAGAACAAAACCTTTAAGAATAAGAAGGTAAATTATATTTTGTCCCTATTCAGCGTTTGGGACTGTCAGCAATGATGCTAATTATTGCCTTCTGTGCTGCAAATGATCTCCAAATCCTATGGGACTCAGATCACCACTTCATTTTACACAGACCAGTGAACAAACATCAGATGGTGACGACTGTCAGTTATTACCCATTTGGGCAATATTCATGTTCAAGAAATCTTATACCCTTTTTTCACCAGTTACTTCTGCCTATTCCTTATTCTCCTGCTAATTAAAAACAATTATATTTAGAAAAAAAGTTACTTCAAAAGCTATTAAAATGACTAATTCTACTCAAATGAAATGATTATTGGAAGGAGAAATACCTTGTCAGCGATATTGTCTACTTTTATTTGCCTTCTTTTTAACAGTTAGTATTTTGGGATTTGAGATTTCAGCTTGTTCAAGACTGAGGGAGAGTCCATGCTCCTCAAACATAATCTTATAAAATTCTGAGGGTCAGCACACTCTTTTCTGTTTAAATTTCCAACAGCAAGTGTTGTATAAACCTTAGATCCTATCCTTATCTAAGTGTCGCTAATTTTATACAGTCAAATTCTACTCCGAAAATGTTGTGAGAACACAGGGGTTAATAACCATTCTTCTTTGAACTTGAAGAAAGAAGTGATTAAGCCATCCAAAAGAATATATGCTAGTTTCAAGCAGCCACTAAGCACTGTGCTGAGCTGGTGGTAGAGGCTGTTCATCAATTTTTTGTATTGTAACTAAGACTTGCACTTAACTAATGGTGCTGGCTATTTTTTTATGCATTAAACACATTAGGTGACAGCAAGCTGAAGCATTACTCAGTCTCTTAGCAGTCTTAATATTTTCAGTCCCCCACCTGATGAGTTGACAAGGATGTTTTCTTAATATTTGAGAACAGTGAGTATATGTGCCAAGGGAACTGCTATTTATAAAATTTATATCACTGTTCTTCATTTCAGACAATGAAGGGAATGGATTAGGCAACAAGGACAACAAAGCTTACTTCACATGTTTCTTTCTGTTGCTTGAAAATTCCAGACCCTGTGCTTAATTTCAGAACAACGCATAATGTAAATTGGACTTATTCCCCTGAAATTTGAGTTCTAATGTAACTTTAGTTACATTTATTCCTAAATTGGTTTAAATTGAGTTGGGGAAAACTGGAGTTAAAAACCCTAAACAATTGGACAAAATGAGGGAATGCAGTATAAAATTGATAATAGCAGAAATGGATCCAATTCTTTTGGTGATAGTTTCTTAGACATACAACACAGGAGAGGCTGAACTGATGGTTGTGAGTTTCATATTCATAATGTTATACAGAACTTTACATTTCTGCATTGCTTACACCCATGCAATGAGAAGTGAAAACAAACACTCACAGCTATTTTGTTTGTTGTATCTTGAGAAAGATGATGTGACTTCATTTCTCAAATAAAAAAAATCAGTTGCACATACAGAAAAAAGAGAACATACATTATTTAGTTTTATGTTGGCAGTTTCAATAGAGACTGATTGATTATGAGATGAATTTGTCCTTTTGCTGTTGTGTAACATCCTTGCAAAGCTTGGCTACTGCCGTTGGCCAATTTTGGCCATCTTGGCTAGATGGAAGACTTCAGTCTACTTAGAAATCCACTCAGAAGACCTTTAATATTTCCACTTACTTAAAATAGATGTTGTCACATTTATTGTTAGTAAAAAGAAAATGTATTAGCTTTTCTCTTCTGGACTGTAAAACTCAGGATTGTAAAAGAGCTTAGGGAATGAAACATTTTTAAGAGTAAGAAATATGAGTGGGACAAGACTGAAGAACTGTAGTGTTAAAATGTCTTTGAACCTTGGGACATGACATGACAGGAAAGCCAAGCTTCCTTGCATCCTACCAAAAAGAAGACTATAATGTTAAGTAGAAAAAGTCATACTAGCTGCAGTAGGTTTCTCTTAAGAAAATTAGGGGTATTCAAACTTGATGAAATACCACCTCACACTGGCTTTCCCGGGGATTTTTTTGTATTTATTACTGGAGTGCTTTACAAGCAGTATTAGGTGATAAGATTTAATCTATTTTAAATGACAACATTTCAAGGTTAAATAAACTGTACTATATTTTGTCTTTGAGTAAAAAATGCTGATATAAACCTCAACTTTTCTGTGTTCCTGTTTATCTCGTGCACTGTTGAAGCAGCACTGCTGCAAGTTAGAAGGCTTCATTCAAACTCATTTTTTACTCTGAGAATCTTGCTTGAAGTGTTTCACAAAGATAGGGCTGGTGAACACCTTCTACAGTTTTTAGGTTCATGCGTTCACTTCCTAAGATCACAAGTTCAAGGTGGCATTTATTATAGAAGGGCTGCAATCAGATACCCAGAAAAATACGGAGTGAGATCAAAGTAACTCATAAATTAACAGTGGTAGATTTTTCTTTCTGAACTGTTCAGTAGCTTTCAGTTTCTCAAAGATAACAGTAGTTCACTGAAATTTAAAAAAATATATATTTAAGGATAATGAAAATTTATTATTGGCTGTTGTTCTGTTAAGTAAGAGGAGAAAGGAAGTGTAGGTACCAGAGGTGTACCAGAGGGACTATCAGGTGACAGTTACTTACAAAAAAAAGATTCAGTAAGCCTTATCACTTTACACTGTTACACTGTTTATGGTAAAATCTTTTTTTGGGCAGTTCTATCCTCTTTCCCCTTGAGAAAACCTGCCTGGTATCAGGTATAATTTCTGCCCTGTGCTGTGTTTAAAAGACCTTGTTTTGCATAGTGTTTTTTGATGAAGTGTCAAAGAGCCAAACTGGGTTGATGTGCTTTGCAGTACATTGGCCATATGCTTCACTGGGTAACTGGATTGTGTAGGGGACTCTTGCTATAAGCTCTGCAGCATCACATGCAGAAACAGTATTTGACTGTTCTTCTTCCCTGTACAGGTTCATTTATAAAATAGAATATGTAGGCAAAATGTTAGACAAGATCTTGGATGATCTGGGAATTTTGCTCTGGTGTCTGTTACTGAGTTTCTCAGTGATCTTATGCAAGCTGTTGTTCAACCTCTCTAATTTCTGTCAAGTAGAGAGAATAATATTTACAACTGAAAGTATCCTAAAGGATAATGAGCAGAAAACATTCATAAAAGATGTTTTGCAACAGCAATGGGCTACCATAATTCTTACTTCTCTAAATTAATTGATTCTTTAAATTTTTAAGAATTCACACAAATATTTGTCCTCTTCTGCACCAAAACAAGTGTGACCAGCAGGTCGAGGGAGGTGATTTTTCCCCTCTAGGCCACACTCACGAGACCCCACCTGGAGTGCTGCATCCTGCTGTGGGGCCTCCTGCATGAGATGGGTGTGGTCCTGTTGGAGCAAGTGCAGAGGAGGCCACAAAGATGAGCATGTCTCTTATTGAGACAGGCTGAGTTAGGGTTGTTCAGCATGGAGAAGAGAAGGCTGTAAGGAGAACTTACAGCACCTTCCCGTATCTAAAGAGGGCCTACAAGGAGGTCAGAGAGAGGTTTTTTGCAAGAGGACAAGGCGGAATGGTTTTAAAGTGACAGAAGGCAGGTTTAGATAAGATGTTAGGAAGAAATTCTTTACTATGAGGGTGGTGAGTCACTGGAACAGGCTGCTCAGAGAAGTTGGATGCCTCAGACCTGTGAGTATTCAAGGCCAGGCTGGATGGGGCCTGAGCAGCCTGGAGTAGCGGTAGGAGATTGGAAGGAGATAATCTTTAAGGTCTCTTCCAACCCACACCATTCTGTCATTCTATGATTCTACTATTCAAACTGTACAGTTTCAAGAGACTCTGCTGCGAGACCTGTATTACTATCACATGTATATTCATAAATTTTGTTCTGAGGCATTTTCAATCTAAATTTATTAAAGGATGCAAATGCACACAGCAAAAACCAAAGACCCAGAAACAAAGAAGCATAATAGTATATGAATAAATCATAGCAGAAATAATAAATGATTAATGCCACCATAAATTGTTAAAGAAATATTTCTGTCAAACCCTTGCATGGATTAACAGTATGGTTTTCTGGTTATTCTACCACTTCATGAGAACAGAACTTTCATCTTGGACAGAAGTACTGCACATCCAGAAAATTTGAATGAAGAGCAATGTTTACAGGTGACAAAATACCGAAAGAGGTATAAGGGCTTGAGCAAAACCCAACAGCTTTAAGGTAGATGGACACAGATATCTGTGTGAAAAGTAGACGTAGAAGTTTGATGGCTGCAAACCTTAATAAATTAGATGGTACTTTGCTATGTCTCATGACCAAGTGTGCCTCATATGAAGTGTATGTATATTTAAAGGATGTAGTTTTACTCGGTACTAAATACTGTTTTGTCACTGCTGCTTTTGCAACAGATGAATTAAAGTAAATCTTGTACTACCAAGATTATCTACGGCATAGCACCTCTTATGATAAGAGAATTTCATAAACATTTAATAAAGTTCAAACTATAAATATAGTCCCAAATTACTTTGGGGACTTTAAAATAAACATTTATCTCACCCATCTTGTGTAAAACTATGGAAGACGTTACCAGTTCAAATACAGTGTTGAAATATTTATTTCTAGGAAATACTATAGGACATGAAAAAATACTATTTTGCAAATGTGTTGCTGGACTCACTCCAGCAGCAGCCCAATGCTAGGCACACAGCCCTGAGAACTGAGTGGATGATCACTCCTGCATCGTTAAGCCAGGAAGGATGTAGCAAATCTAGAAACACATCAGCTCCTTGTATGCTGAGAGATTGAATATCTACTATGAATAGTGATTTAAGAAACTCATTGTATAAAGCATATTCAACATCAAAATAGGCAATTTACATGAAAATGTAAAGAAGAAACCGAACCAGGATAATTGTATTGGAAACATTATTGTAGCTAGTGGAAAAAAAGGAAGGAAATGGAACATCTGTCTCTTCAGATCTAATCCAAATACACAATACAGTCTCTTCCTTTTAACATGTAGTTTTGAACTAATTTTCAGATCTTTATCAACAAGGCTAATAACAGTACTGGACAGGAAAAACTTGGAAAGGAAAAGAAATGAGAAACATGAATCAGACTCGTAAGCTAAAGCCATATTCTTGTAATTGACTGGTTTTGTCCTGACCTTAAATCTGAATTATAGTGCACCCAAAAATGAGGCAGTATTACTTCAGCTTTAAAATGATTTAAATAGATTTTATGGAACAGTCTTCTCTTGATGAAACCTCTCCTGGCTCTCTTTTCTCCTGTGTATTAGTTCTGTTGAAGCTGCCAAGTTATAACTAGCAAGTACATATCTTTCCTTTTCCTCTCTATTCATACCATTACCATGAGACATCTACAGACTGGACCTAAGGAGATTTCTGAATTTAAAACCAACTAAAAATAAATATTACACGAGTATTAATGAACAAAGGGAATTCAAATTAACATTGGCTCTCTGATAGTAGGCATTACGTAATTCCCCAGAACACTTTAAAGGAGTTTTGTATTTCAGTCATCTTGATGATTGTCTTCCTTATGCAGACATGAACAACTAAGAAGGTTACACCAGTACTGAAAGAAAGCTGAAGAGCTCTTGACTTGGTAAACCCTCCAAACACAGCATTATATAAGGTTTTCATACATCAGTGTTAAAAGGTATTTTTACATGTAAAAGGTATTTTTACATGTCTTTCAAAGGATAGCTATTGAAGAATGTCTCCTGAGATACTAACGATGGGGAATGTTAATAATACTTGTCTTCTTGTCTTTATCCTTTGCCTTTATTAAAGGCTTTAAAATTATGCAGTATGACTCTTTGTATATAATGCTGAATACGAAAACATTTGAACCTGGAAATTCAAAACTTATCTGAGTGTATTTTAATATTTTTTTTGTTCCAGATATCAGTCACTACCTGAAACTTGTTTGAGAGCAATGGGACTTCCTGGGAGTGCTAACTTCATTGCTGAGGCCATGAAGTGCCAAACTTTCATAAAGTTATCAAATAATTACATGAATCTTATTCAGCTAAGCATATTTACATACACAGCCACCCAAAATCTTCAAATAGTTAAAGAAAGTTATGTGTGAAAGCATGTCTTGTGACTAAAGGAGTAGAACAGCCTTTTTCTCCTGTTTGTAAAATACAATTTTTAGGTTTCAGGGAACATGTAATATTTTTAACCTGTAATTTATTTTTATTAAGCTAGATACTAAAAGAGAGGAGATATTTTTATAGTTCATTTTCCATGAAAATATTAAGAAATGGTATATAATCTTAAACCTCAGGAGCCTCTTCCTGCCAGTCTATATATAATTACTTTCACATTAGTGGGTAATGCATGGTCAGAGTAACAGTTAGAAGCATATAGATTTACTAAAAGTGCTTTACTGAAATTTAAATCTTAAATTAGGGATATACAGATCAGTAAAGAAGATATTTACAACTGACTTTTTTTTAGCAAAAGTTAATGATAGAATATGTATTAAAAGTTGTGTAACACTCTTCTTTAAAATTCATTATGAGATATTATTTCAGAAGACAGCAAATGCTATCCTTCAACATCCTAGTGAGTTTGTGAGTTATTCGTTGCTCTTCTGGCAACACTAAGCTGCTGACAAGCACTTATATGTCTGAAAACAAAATATCAAGGGTCAAATTTGTTATAAAGGCTTAAATTATTGTGCGGTTTTTAGTAATCGAAAATATATTTTCTATCATCTATTCATGGCATGACAATAAAACAAGCAGATTTTGAACTTGGTGATGTTATGTCATCCTTAGAATATTTATGAAAAAAGTATTTTCCATTATTTTACACTTTGACTGGCTTGCTAGCTGTCAAATACTTTGATGCAGATAAAGAAAAGCATAAAAGCTGTAAGAATTTCTGAAGTGCATGGAGTGAAAATGAAGTAGCTACATTCCCAGTTTGGTTCTACGATTATAGTACTTATTGACAGAAATGTGAGGAGTACAAGAGAAAGGGAGAAAAGATCCTTATGTATATATTCATATTTAACTTTCAGTTTCATGGTATATGTAATTTTTTTCCATAATATGCAAAATAAGCAAACAATAGTTTCTAGAAAATCTGCTTTTTGTAATTAGACCCCACAGTGTTTAAAAATGTATGAACTGCAATTGAAACTGCTCTGGTAGGGAGAAAAGCTTACTTTAGAAATTACCATCTTCCCTGTGGCTCTCCTTGTTTGTGCTTAATGAGCACTTCCCAACCTTGTTCACTTAAAGGATACATTTAGTCTTAGCATTCTGCCCAGGTTGCCCAAGTTCCCCTCTCAACACCACTTTTAGGAAAGTTCAGTGTATTACCCAAACTTCCATAAAATTTGATCATCAGTATTTTAACCAAAAATCCATTTGGCAAGGGTAGATGGAACAGATTGCATACATAGATGCAGATAATTTGATGATACAAATTACATTTCATTAGTAAAACCAACCTATAAAAGCATGATCCAGATTTCTAGGGCCATCCATTCAATTTATGCTGGTTAGGCAAAGAAAAAAGGTGAATTTGTGACCATGGAGAACTGGGCAGACAAAGTTGCCTTTGCTCAGTCAGTTGCTGGATCTTACTTTAGACACTTTCATTTTTTTTACAATGCAAAAACATATTTTGTTTTTGGGGAATTGTGGCAAGACATGGTATGATCTTCATAATAATTCTTCATTAAATACTCTAGTACTCAACAAAAACAATAACAAAACAAAAATAGCACAAAATCAGTGAGACAGAAGTAAGTCCTTGAGAGGCTCTACCTTGCCCATGTTATGCTAAATGAAGCTCATGTATAGAAGAGAACAAGATGTTTTATTTACGGATTTAACCAGTGTCCTGGTTCTGGCTATGAGAGAGTTAATTTTCTTCTTAATAGCTGACACAGTGCTCTGTTTTGGATTTAGTATGGGAATACTGTTGACAACACACTGATGCATTGGTTGCTAAGTGATGGACCTTACCCTAAGTTATGGACATTACAGTTTCCCAGGCTCTGTCAGTGAGCAGGTGCACAAAAAGCTGGGAGGAAGCATGTCCAGGACAGATGACCTAATCTGGCCAAAGGGATAGTCCAAAGCATAGAACATCATGCCCAGACTATAAACTGAGGGGGCTACCAGGAAGAGAGACTGATCATGGCTTGGGAATGGGTTCGGCATCAGTCAGCAGGCAGTGAGCAACTGTATTGTACCACTTGTTTTTCTTGGGTCTTCTTCCTCTGTGTGTCTGTCTCTCCCCTTTTCTCTTCCTCCCTCCTTTTGTTTGCAATTGCTATTAGTATTAGTATCACTCCTGATTTTCCCCTCCATCCCACTGAGGGTGCAGGAAGGACCTGAGCAGCTGCTGTATGATAGTTAGTCACCAGCTGAGGTTAAACTGTGACAAACAGGGAGATATGGGAATCTTTTTGGTGCTACTGCAGACATTAAAACCTCAATCCAGTGGAAAAAATGCCTAGGATAGAAGCCTGTAAGCCTTAATGTTCATTGTTTTCTAGATATATTGACTAATTTATCACACTGTGCAAACTGCAGTTTCCTTTGCTTCCTGAATATTGTAGGTGTAAAGAAGTGAGAAAACAGACAGCACAATAAATCTGGAAATAACTATCCTAGACAAAACTTATTTTTCAAGCTTTTTTGAAAACCTGGAAGGAGGCTACAGTCTGCATCCTATCCTAACACTATTTGTCAAAATAAATTAGCTGGACTCTAACAAGTTCTGCAGAATGGCCATGAGCCACAGGCTCTGAATTTTCCTCGATTCCAAACCCAGCAACTAACAGCATTAGAGACTAAGCTGCAGCAAAAGGTGTTATTCTCCTTTGGTTATAGTCTTCCATTCGGAACTCACCTACAAACCCAGTGAAACTAAACTTCTTTGAACAGAACAAATTGGTACAGATGTGAGCCCGTATCATTCAGCAGTTCTTTTGCTTCAAAAGAAAGTAGGTTTATTCATAATTAATAGAATTCATTTAGAAAGTAGAACATTTTCAAAGAAGATGGATACTTAGATTAGAAAAAAAAGCAAAGCTGTGAAATGAAGAACTTTTCTTCCCATTTTATAAATGTTTCTCATTTATTAGTAGTAGTAGTATACTCAACAGTTTGTCTGAAGCTGAACATACCATTTCATGCCAGCTTCCAGGATATTGACTAGCTACTGCAATTTCCATATTTAAAAAGATACTGCCTTAATACAAAACTATCAATTCTTTGAGTAAAAAGAGAAATTTTTATGCTTGCAAATAAACCCAAAATACCTTAAAGATAATTTCACCATGTGCTATAATGCAAGATTTATTCAATTGTCAAAGAAAAACAGACTTACCAAAGATAAATATCAAGAAGAAACTCTGAGCTTGCTATGTACTACGAATATCAACTAAATATTCATACCATTTCTGTACTTTATTTCAGATAGATTTTTATTTTATACAATTTCAGTACTTTATTTCAGATAGATTTTTATTTTATAGTATATTTTTACACTTTAGATGGTGTCAGAGACTGAATGTTATAATTTATGGCTTAAATGTCTCCATGAAGGACTTTTGCCTATTATAGCAAAACTGTATTACAAAAGCTGTAGAGAAGACCACCATACCCTGAATAGGCCTTCTGACTGAGGCCCTGAACTACTCGTTGATGGAGATAAGATAGTGACACAGGTCTGGGCTGGGTGGAGAAGAATGCATTCACAGAGGGATCAAGCTTAGCACCTTCTGGGTGGAGACCACAGCCCCGGGGCTATCAGCTTCCAGGCTCGAACAGACCCTCACACCAAAGGGTGTGGGGGAGGAGAGGCTTTGGGTGCGTGGTGAAAAAGCATCTGGTCAGAGGTAGTGAACGCCCATCCCCCACTGTGCAGAGGAGCCCAGCTGCAGGAGCCCCTTCACCCCAGGAAAAGCCACATCCACATGAAGGCCAGCTGAAGCGGTGTCATGGCCCTTCAAAGGACCCTCCCAAGGGGTCCCTAGACCCTGCACCAGAGCACTGCAGCATGATGCAGCAGATCCACAGTGTTGCAAGGGACAGTGTCAAACTGGCCCCCTGCAAGGGAGGCACCTGGGCGTTCCCACCTGGCCCAGACGTATATTAATCCACTGGATTCTATACTTTTTTGGCGCGTGGCAGCAGCGGGGGACCATCACCACCAAGAAGACCAGATGGAGGGGAGCAACGAGACATCGTTGGGACCCCTGGAAGGGAGATGTGTTTCTACCTAACCCCTATCACTCCCTCTCCCCCCACCCCCCACGCACACTTTATTTCTTTCCTTCTTTCTTATATCTTTCTTTCTCTCTCTTTGCCTCTTTTACTATTAAATAAAATATATCAGTTTTTTGGCACCAACATCTAACCTCCATTGGTTTTAATAATGGTTTTTTGGGTGTATTTCGAACCTTTCTGGGTCCAATTTGTTTTATTCACAGAGACTTAGTTTCCTTTGGCCTGCTGTGTTAAACCGGTTTGTAACAGTGCTATGCTCAATAATTTTATGTTCAGTAACACCAATACCACCCATAAACCTCGAAAAATGCTTTGAAAATACGTGTTTCCACATTTATTAACTATAGCTATCTATTAACTATATCTATTTCCTAAACATAATATTTGGAATTCAGTGAACCTTTGAATTTTGATTCATACATCTGATCCCTGATTTTTCCCTTACTGATTTTATTGATATTTCAATAATTTAAGGAGTCTTCTCCCTCTTTTTTTTTTTTTTTTTTTTTTTTTTTGTACAAGCATTAACTCAACTATCCTGGGTTTGCCCTTCTCTATTGATCCTGTTACAAGTTACAACCTGAAAGCATCATCCAAATTCTAACACATGACAAGTAATAAATGAGAAAAATGATCTCGTTCGGCTTATTAATTTTGAGGGCATTCAGAATTTATCAAACAGCACACTATGCTGATTTGGGTTAATGGTCTTTTTCTTACTATTTCTACTACTTGGAAAAAAATGCTAAACCCTATCAAACCCTAACCAGAAAATATTTTCCTCAGCTCCAGTGCATCAAAAACAACTAATCCACATGCTTTTTTCCTCCCCCCCCCGCCCAGGCCAAAAGAATAATAACCTCACTGCTGTTTCTACTTAATATGCTTAAGGATCTCATTTATAATCAGTACTAGAACATAGCTGCTTTATAATCATCATACTACCTGGAAATTGCAGGAACTTTCTGCTCTTTAAAATTTAATTTATGCACAATTTCTCTCATTAGTGATATGTGGGAGAGTACAAACTTCCTTGAAAAAATTAATCATTGGATTACCCACCAGTTTTTCAGTTTGCATACTAGCTAATATTACACTAAAGAGAAAAGAATTTAAATTGTTAGCTGACCATACCTGCCATTTTTTTTCTGAGGAAAATGACCCCTAATAGGTGTGACTATATAATTTCAGGTAAATGCTAAACATTGCCTGTCCAGGTTATGGCATTTTGTGGCTAGATCCAACATTGGTCCTTCAGTATGTACATGTGAGGTGCCTGCCACTAGAGCAGAGTTCAGACCATTTGAGGGTAAGGGCACTTAGAGAGGGAGGGAGTCCTGTGTCTGAGTCCGTGATGCCCAGGGTTATTTTTGTGGATTTTTTAACAGATGGTCATTTATGTAAGATGAATAACAGTCAAAATACTCTGGAACTACAACCCAGGACTGCCTCTTTCTAAGAGGTTGTCCTGAATGTTAGCTACACCAGCAGTATCCTTGAAAAATAGCAGCTCTTTGTGACCCATGAGATCCACAGCATTCGGCCCTCTTCCCTTCCTCTCTCCACACGTCAGCTGCTATTGCTGTCTGTGTCTGGGAAAACATACACTTATGCTGTCCTAAAGATAGAAACTGTGTCCTGAGTTAACGTGGTAACCACCGGACTCTGATCTAACTTTGCAGTTGTGCTGTTTTGCGTAAGAGGTTGGGTTAGATGGCCTCTAGAGGTCTCTTCCACACTACGTTTTTGCATGGGTCTAAGGTTACATGAAGGAGGGACTGTGACTTCTTTCATAGCTGTTTTAAGGCAACTATAACTGCATGTGTGAAAGCTATTATTCCAGACTGTGCATGCCAAATGCATCAAAGGATTCTCACAGTTCTCTGGATCTTAATGGGGCTTGACTTGCAGTTCATGGTGAGACTGTACTGGTGGGCGTCAAAACTGTTGGTTTCAGCAGAGTAACCTACGAAGTTTAGAAACTTCCAAGGTCAATCCACCATGAAGTGGGTGTTTATAGCTCTAGACCAGAGAAATGAGGCTTGCCTAAATGCTGCTTGCATGATTTCAATCAGCTTTACTCGCTTTGTAGAGTATTGGTTCTTACACGCAACTCCTTATTTTCAGAACAAATTACAATGCAGTCTGAAAGCCTATTTTCTCCCACTTCTTAGCATCAGAAGAGGAATGATGTTTTGGCAAATGTTCTAATATTAACAAAGGTCAGCATCAAGGCAGTAAAACCAAAGAGATCACAAAACATTGATTACTCAAAAGTGTAATTCATAGAAGATAGTGGATACTTTTCCCACTCAGCAAAATCAGGTAATCCCCTTTTCAGAAGAGTAGATCTTGAGGGAAGGACATGGACTAATTAAGGATGCATCCAGGTTGCATGTTGCAAAGCAGCTGGGCTTTCTGACTGCTCCATTTCTACCATATGTTGTGAAATCTTCTCAAAACACTGCAGCAGTTCAGACGCCTGAGCCTATTCTGCTGTCACAAAAAGAAGAGGCTCTACTCTAAGGAAGGAATATTTTATCTTTCACAATTGTTATGAATCTTATTTTTATTACTTGGTGCAACACTAAATAATTATAATGAAAATACTATGTTTTCTTCTGAAACTGATCAAAACAGTGGGCTTTATTTTCTGCTTCCATGCATTTGGAATAACTATTTGCTCTGGTGCAAAAGATACTACTTTCCAGTTGTGGTGACACCTTTGCGCAGGTCACAGGTCACCTTTGCACAGTGACCACACTGGGACTGAAGTATTTTTATTAGTTTTCACCACGGTTTCTTTGCTTTTCTTTGTTTCATAGAGTGTGTCACACCTTCTAAATGACAATGAAATTACACACATTTATAGTATTTCTGTAATTACATCTATAGTAATTACAAAGCCTAATTATATAAAGACAATAAAAGATGAAATTTTATTGCATGAGGGTGCTAAGCATTATTGTAAAGAAAGGGAATGATTCCTGTATAAACTATGTCAATTGACAAATAACAGGAAAAAGAAGATTCTCACTTCAGAGTAAATTTAAACTTTCCGTACATTAACTAGGAAATGTTGGCTCTGCTTACCCCCTCATTTCACTATTATATATATAATCTTGCTGCGTAATTGGAAGATATCAAAATTGTTTCCTCTGTATTCAGAATTTCCTACTTTATGCAGAATGCAAAATGAACAGCCTTGAAATGTTATGTGTATGTGAGTTATTGCAGGATGTAAACAGCACAGTGTGTCAGCTGAATCAGACTGCTGAAAACGTATAGATAGATAATTTGGTTTATTTTTAGGTCTTATATTGCCCCTCTCTGTCCTAGATGCTGGTAGTTTTCTTTAGCCTGAAAACCTGAAGGTCAGTTTGAAGTTATGATCATATAATAGTTCTTTTTATATCAACAGCATTATTGGCCTTGGGAGAATATGGTTACTTATTTCTTAATCTTTTGGGGAACTAAATAGAGGCTGGCCAGATTACAAAAACATGCAGTGAAACTACAAGGTCTATCACTTCATACATGAACACTACCCTCCCCCCCCACCTTGTCTCCCCCCCTTCACTGGCAGCTCTATTTTCAGAAGATGTGTGGGTGTTCGGCATGTCTGCAAATCAGATCACAATATTCTGTGTAGCCTGTCAAGGTATATATTTATCATTTCATCAGCCATATGACCAGTTTGGGTATATATATGTTTCCTAGAGGTGGGCGGATAATGAAACTGTTTTGAAAACTATTATAACAAGAAGTTTAAAGATCATAGAGTTTTACCTTCCTGTAAGTCATTTATTGAGATAAATCATGAACAACAGAAACAACAGATCCATATTGTGTATTACATATTCCTTCAGACTGATGAATTTCAAGGAGATAAATAATCTCTGAACACTAGTGATCGAAAGCAACAAAGCAGTTTTTCTTAAGCAACAAAATAAAGAGACCAGTAATTTATACTTTTATTAACTGGAACAGTTATTTGTTGACAGTATTAAGTTATGGGCATTCCAGAATTCTCTCTTTTCTTTAAAAATAAGCACAGATACTGACTATTCCAGTCTTCATGAGTCTGTTTACAACAGAGTTCACAACTTTGCAGCTGTACATCAGTGGAAACTGGATGTGTAAGAAGCTTTACAATAAATCAGTATTTATACAAAAGATAAAATAGTTCCTGCTGTGTCTTTGCACATTGCAATTTTAAGGCCAGAAGTTCCCTTTATGAGTTCATAAAAAATGTTAAGGGACAGATGGCAGACTCTTGCCCTACTGCCTTCTTTAATAAAAGTCTACTTTTTGTGCCTCTAGGAAGACTTGTCTCCTTCTAACAATCAGTGTCAGGACCCCAACTGAACCTGTCAGTACAAAAGAGTGCAGAAATTGCACTGTCCCCCTGAACAGACTGTAAAAAAGAAATAATGGAAGAAAGTAAGTTGAGATTTTTCTAGAAGAGAGTGACATTAACACCTCTGGAAATTATAACGAAAAGCATTTTAAAAAACAATTTTTTCTAAAGTGGAATGGAAATGTGAATTTAATGACAAATATCTGCACTGGAATATAACAATGCCAGTTTATCAATCAGGGCTATCTAGCAGCTACTACTGGCTAATGCTCTGAGTAAAAGTCAATATTATGCAGAAACAAGCATCCCGAAGATGTTATGCTTCTTGGCATTACACAAGGAGTTATGATCAGTGAAGCCCGAGGTGAAAATCCAGGCAAAGCAGTCAGGGAGTCTACTTATTCAGGACCATCACATGTGCACCTCTTCACCGCAAGCTATACCTTAAGGCCGTTCTCATCTCTACCTAATGTCCTGAACACTCCTGTTAAGTGGTAAAACAGTATTGGAAGGTTCCTTGCAGTAGAATTCCTTGCAGTAGAATTTATAACCCAGATTTTTCACTCAAAGTATAAACCACTGTCCCGCAGCATCTTCCGTTTCTTCTGAAATTGTTTTCTAAACTTTATTCTACTTTCTATTTCTAACTTATTCCACTAAAATCTTTCTACTGAAGTATCTTACTCCTCTTTAAATGCTTTCTCAAAGTGCATCACTTCCTCTAAACACAGTGGCCATGACTCTTTTATTTATTTTATTCATTATTCTTCGTCTGCCCTCTGAAGGGGGCTAGGTGCCACCCTTTCCTTTTTCAGTCTTCAAGACCTGAATTACCTCTCCAGCTTGTGGATATTAAAGAAGTTACAGCTGTTGTCTTTGGAAAGAACTTGTTGCATCCTGTGATGCTGTACTTGGTTTGATATTACTGATAAATGAGAGAGAATCCAGAGTGCAGTGATCCAACAGGGAAGCTCACTGATACTTTCATGTGGTGCGTACCAGAGTCTCTGTATTTTGAGTTGCACAGTGAGGAGTAATAGTAGTGGAATTGTCAGATTATAACAGCAGGATCAAATTTCTCAGCAAAACTGAGGAAACGGAGAAAGATAGACAGTAAGGACTACAAAGGGAGAGATGTATGTATGTATGTTTGAATGGTAAAATGTGTGGCTGGGAGAAGCCTTTTATGTCATCAAGTCCTGCAGTCCCAGAAAATACAGCATGTTATGTATCCTTTCACTACATTTCTCAGGCTCTTTCTAGTAACACTTAGAATTCCTGCCCTACTTCTTTTATTAGAAGGCTGTTTCAGAATGTCACAACTCTGATTAAGGGTGACCTTTAAATTTACCATGGCTGTTTTATACTCATTTGCTCTTTCACTGATATTGCCCCATAGATTAAATAGGTCATATTGCTTTCTGTGTATTTTTGATACTGTTTGACAGATTTCCTTATCAGAGGCTGTGCCAGCATAAACATATCCTAACTACCTCATCTAACATTTCCACCATATTCTATTCTCAACACTGTGTTCAAACCTTCCAAGCCCACTTTTGCACTATTCTTCAGATACATAATGGATCCATGGCCTAGGAAAAGATTTACAAAGAAATTTATAGCCAGACATGCAGCGGAACCTTCAAAGAGCTGACTCTTACGAAATATAGTGAAATCACTGGGAATAGAAACATAAACAGAACTCAAACTAGCCACTTTTATCTTCTAAATGTCTATTTTTCATCGAATTCATGAATCACTAGTTAACTAGATCCCTGATCATCGTAATACCATAGACCTACATTTATTTATACCTCCTAGGAGTTTCTACTCGTACCTAATTCTAGAATTTAGGATGTAGCAGCAACTAAAAACATTGACAAGTGAACGTAATAGCATAAAAAGCAGCAGCTTCAGGGAACTATTTCCAATTATAATGAATGATATGACATCAAAGTTTGCTATGCAAATTGTGCCCTGCACAATGCTTGAGATCATTCTAGAAAAGGACATAAACCAATGTCAAATTAAATTGGAAGGCCCTTGTGAAGTGTAAAGATTTATAGAGCATTTCAAATTTAATTTTGAATTTAGTTGGTATCAATTTTCCTGGAAAGACTAGCTGATCCATGCCCTTTCCATTGCAGTTTTCATAAAATCTAAATTATATGGAGAATAAACATAGATTTAAAAAATAATTTCTGCCCCCCTTCTACCCCTAACAGTGTCATTAGTATATAGAAACTCATCACTCTGGCACGAATTAGCCAGTCAGAATTAAAAAAAAAAACCCCACAACAAAAACAAAGAAAAAAACAAGCCCCAAAGACCTACCTTGCCTCGTGCTTATATAACTTATAAAAATTAGGTTTTTTTAATGTAACTTGACTTTTTGCCATATTATCTGTGAAAAGATTTCTATGTATAACTACTATGAATAATTTAAAACATATCAAAATGGGTCCAGAAGAGATTATATCTTTCAAAACTGACCAGAGAAGAAAGGACAATGGTTGCAGATTCAAGTTAGCTATTATAGACAAAATATATGAAAGATAAAAATCCAATTACTTTTTAGGCACTAACTGATCTCAAAATAGAGATGATAGAACTTTTATCCCTATTTCTCTAGGAGGGTGTACAATACATTCCTTTTTATATCTGTCAAAGGGAGTAGGAGCATGGACAAAATCTTTCATAGCACCAGTGTAGAGAAGCTGCAGTCTGATCTATAGAAGGTGGGTCAGCACTTGGGGACATGGTTTAGTTGTGGACTTGTCAGTGCTGGGTTAATGGCTGGACTTGATGATCTTAAATTCTATCATTCTGTGACTAATTCAAAAGCTGCTCTTGGCAAGATCTTCCTTATAGAATATTTATCTGCATTTTACTACAAAGAACTTCTTACCTCTTTCAGTCTGTCTGAGCATTTAAGGGCCAACCCTCTGCTTACTAACCCTATAAAAGTTATTTGGGATACTGTCATCTCTTGATATTTTTTTTCAGTATGTTGCACATTGCTAGCCCAGTCACTCTCCATATGAGACTATAACACAAATATAATAATACTGAAATCAGCTGAAAAGTTCTGTTGACTTCAGAGGGCACTGCATGTGTGTTAGAGTGAAGAAATATGCTATCTTAAATTATTTTCTTTTTTTTTCAGTTATATGCCTTGTTCACAAGATATATCATACATCCAGTCCAAAGGTATCTGCTTTTCATTTTGACAGCCTTTTTGATGCACAGATGTAGAAAAGATACCTACAAGAAAAAGTATTATGGAAAGCCAAAGAACTCGAACAGAAATTATGAGATGTTATTATGATACAGCGGCACAATCAACTACCATTTGTTATCATGTTGTGCCTTACACTAATCAGCAATTCATAATGCTGAGAACAAATTAAGAAGAATGAAACTACCATTTACGAATGACAGGAATCACTGAAATTAATGATCTTATTTGGGACACCTGGTGCACACTACATTTCTTTCCCAATAAAAAATAGAGAGCTGAAAAGTTTTGTTTGTTAGCAGTATCACCTAATGTTGTAGACTACCTCATAAGCAACTGAATTGGAGGTAATTAAGTAATGTCTTCAAATTATCCTGGAGATAGCCAAATCACTCATTAAAAGAGTAGCAAACTATTGAATACACTGAAAAAAATTGAAAATGTACTAAAGTAATGTGTATTACCTTACCTGTGTAACCTTCTCTGTTACATTGTGCGTTCGGTCTTTCACCTTAGGTGCAATAATTGCTTTCTCTGAAGAAGGAGGAGATGAAGATTTTTTTTCACTTTTGATATCTGAAAAGTTCAGTGTGAGTTGAGGGATTTTGTTGATTGTACTGTATTTGTTGAGATTTGAATCCGATGTGGATCCCAACAGACTTGACTTGATATGATTAAAAGGCCCTGAAAAATCAGAACACACATTTATTATCTGAGAAATGCAGAGAAATAAATTATCATTAATATTTAGGTGGGATATGTTAAAAGGGTCGTTAAAAATGATTTTTCTGTATACTAATTGTTAATAATAAAAATTATCTACATTTTAAAAATAACTTTATTGCTAATAAGATTCAAATCTAATATTGGCTATAAATATGACATTTCCTTTACAGGTAGCCCTCAATATTTTTTATAAAATCAATGGATTCCAAATTGCATAATGCATCTATCCTTACTTGTTTTCATGTTACTGGGAATGCTGGTGTGCTCTTATTGTAATTCTGGCTGAATATAAAGACTATATGCTCATTTGTTTATAAGAGTGGAAATAGGACACATGATTATATGAGTGCCTGGAATTAGCAAAGGCTCTATTATCACATCCCTATGTTGCTCATGCTCACATGATAATTCAAAGAAACTGGAAAATTGAGTAGAATTACTCACAAAATATGTTTCTTCAATTGTCATTGCTAACAAAATATTGGAAACTATAGGGATACTCATAGGTAGAATATTAATGGAGTATAAATAGACTTTTTATACTATTTTAGTGCATCATGATAAAAAATATGAAGTTTGCATACTTCATGAGGTACATATGCTTTATAAATATTCTTTTCATTATTGGACAGAGTTTTTTTAACAAGAAAGCAATATAAATGATAAGAATACTTGTTTTGTACTGTCATCATAAGGTTCATTGGGAAGCCAAAAGTATTCATTGCAAGAAAAAGTTGCTTTTGAGAACAATACCGGAAAAAAGAACTATAAAGGTGTTTAGAATGAGAGATAAATCCACTTAGGGATTTAAGAAAAAACCCAGGTCTTGCAGTCAGTAACAATATACCTAAAGTGTGGGGTTGAAGGGTATTTCTCAGATTTACATGAGAACCTTACTGCATCTTAATTCTATTAAGGGCAACAATGTGATGCTTTTCTCTTGTACTGCTTTTTGAGGTTTTCTTTTGTCTTCCTGGGAGGAGAACAAGAATGTGTATGTTGATTCTGGAACAGGCAATGGAATAGGATTAAGCCTATGGGGTAAATCGCAAAGTCAGCACTGATTTTATTTGCAATGTGTGAATGAATGAAATTCAAATCAACCAGCTGCCTGCCTGGGGATGGCTGTGGGGAAATGCATTAGGCTGTGCTGATTTTTTTTTTTTTTTTGGCAAAATTCTTGAAGTGAGGGCTGATTTTCCATCACACCTGGCTTCAAATGCTTGCTGAAGCAGATGTTTAATTTTCTTTCTAAGCTTATAGAGATTTTTACATGTTTTCTCTCTCCTAAACTCATGCTAATTGTATGTTAATCTGGGCCAGAGATAGAAAATCTCTATCACTCCATTTCAAATTTTGCCACTGCACAGAAAGGAATTTAAGAGACAAGGGAGTGCATGATACTCTAGACTAAAAGTTTGGGTGCAAACCAGAATTTGTGCATGAGTTCTCTAAAAATTAAACTGCAAACCAGTTCTTTTTCTCCTAGTGTATTTTTTATTGCACAGCTTCATGGGAAAAGGGAAGAAAGCACTACCTTTCACCTGCAAGGAATGGTAAAAAGCTTGGTACTGAGGACACCACCAAGGGATTGTGATACTATACTCAAATGCCTTTTGGCCCAGGTGGGACCTGAATCTATCTTTCACATCACCTACATGAGTCTACTAAAAATTAGTGTTCAAAATATATCAGGGCTCACAATCTCCTCACAAATAAGTGAAGTGACTAATCTGGCTGGAGTGTGCTACGTTCATATGGTCAGACCGCAGTTTTTCTGCCCTGCTTCCCTATTAGTTGTAGCAATAGTGTCTGAGTATTGAATTAGTTTAGATGTAAGCAGGATATCAAGTTGGAATCATTTGTCAGATGAACAAGATTCTTGATACCTTAGGAATTCAAAGGTAAGAGGAAATAAAGATATCTTAGGCAAATCTGGGATTAGATAGGAGGCAAGAATTTGTTTTATTAGTAACTTTATAGATGCTTAAATTGCACTGAACTTTTGGTTTCAGGGATTTACATGTTTTACTGCTTCAGTTCCAAAGGGGATTATGCTCTCTTTTGCCACCTAATACTCATGTCCTAGAGCATGATATTAGGCTTAGTTCATTGCACATGAGAATAAAACCTCACTTCTTTTCCCCCACCTTCTTTTGCTTTAGAAAGTGGTGAAAGGTATAATTGACAATGGTAATTGATTGAAAGACAGTATTAGCTTAAGTACAGCCCACGCTGACAGAAATTGAGTTGATACTGGACAGCGAGTGGACTGTGTCAGAGCAGGAAGCAGAAAAAGAGGGCCATAACAAATCACAATCACAATTGACACTAATTGGCACCCTGATTGACAGTTTCAACAGAGAGGCAAAGAATTGAATAAGCAGGGAGAATGACTTGCTTCTGCCTAGCCTAAAAAAGGAGAATCTTTCGGGTTAAGTTTGAGCTCCCCATTCGTATGGTAGGATTTCATTGTCCTTGCTTACACAATGCATTGAGAAATGATTTCACTCTCCTGAGCTCCCAATTCATCATCTTCCACCAGCAGTAAATACATTTATAAAAGTTATTGTATAGCACAGAAACTGCGTGTTTTTCCCCCAAGATTTTGCCAACATACACATGAAGCAAACGGAATGATTTTGTAGTCCACAAATTGCTTTACAGAATCTAGGTCATGCACTGCATGCAGTTTAGAGAGATTTTACCAGGTACACACACTTTTTGCATCATGCATGAAGTCACAAACCAGTTTTCCCACAGATAGAAATATGGCAGTTAAAACTGAACACTTCAGTAAGTGATCTTCAGAAATGGAGGAAGTAATTTATGGATTATGTTCAAATTGTTTCTAAAAGATGTATCTCAGTGCTGGTGAAAAGAAATAGTTTTGTAATTGCACTACATATTATTTAAACATGAAATTGGCAATGAAGTTCATGCATGCACATTTTGATGCTACAGGAAGCTTGAAACCATACCCCCTGCCATCCAGGAACGTGAAACTAGTTTTAAAGAGACAAAAGAGGAATAAGTGAAGATACTTCCATAAGGGTCCTGATTATCAGTTATTTAATTTTTGAGAGAGTTAACCGAAAACTAAGCACCTTGTAACAGTCATTTGCTAATATCCCCATACAATCATATATCCTTTTATGGGTAAAACTCCTGGTAGCTTCAACAGAAGTTTTGACTGCTTAAGGACAATAGCACTGAGTTAAGTAACTGTGATATGTTCTACCTCCCTCCCTTCCTTTTTTGAGTTAACAGATAATCAAGTCAAAAGGCTGTTCAACTATGCCTTCACTTTTTCCAGTGATTCATAGTTAGTGCATTGAGACAAGAGTTACAAACTGCATGTTTAACAAATATAATTTATGTAATGCACCTAGCCCTAAAGATGTCAACATGAGAATGTTGCATTTGAACATTTCATACAGCAGGCAAAGTAACATGCCAAAAAGTGTGGCTGATTGAAACACTGGAAGGTACAGTGTAGATGTATACTTTACCTTTGACATTGCGACCATTGTCTGGTTTTCAGCATAATAAAAGTGAAGAAAAAGAGAAAAAAAGACAACTAAAATCTACACCAGAAAAAGCAGAAAATACATCTTCAAAGTGTGCATGGTTTGAATTGAAATATTGTTGCACTTCCTTGATTGTATTATGTAGACTTTAAGTGAAGATGAAGTCACTTTGACAATTGAGATAATATGTAAAAGTGTTTGGAGTAGATCATCCGGCAGTACAACTGGCTTTAGCTAACTTGCCTCAACAGAAACATGATAAAATTGTTTCTCCACAAGTCTGGCACTGGGTTGGAGGATGAAAGTGCCAAGAAGAGGCAATTAGTCCCACATAATTAAGAGAAGCTGAGACACAGAGCTGAAGTGCAGGGTGGCTGCATGGGGTGTGGGGCTGCACAGGAGGCCCAGCACAGACCCCCAGGCCCCATGCCTGCCTAGACTCACGTGAGAAAAAGCTTTTAACATGGCAGCAAGCTAAGCAATGCCCTTCTGAGTAAGTGCTGGAGAAAGATATACCTTAAACCTTTCTTCAGGTCTTAGGTGCCTTTCCGCAAGGAAGCAGTGGCAGAGCTTTCTGTCCTCACAGGCACACCTGGCCCTGAATCCTCTCATGACATCAAACCTTTTCAGGGAGAATATTATTATTGCTGTTGTTATTATTATTTTAAAGAAGCTGCACAGGTGCAGAGGTAAAAACCACGCCGGTTCACGTGGTAATGATGTGATCCCCAAACCATCGGCCCCTTGTGTTGTGCCCCTGCGCGGCCGGCTCTGAGGGGTGTGAGGTGGGTCTGGCAGGCAATGGGGCCTTGCTCCTGGTGTCAATACCCACTGTGACCAGTTTACCAGCTTTCAAAGGTGCTTTGGGCTCACACAGACATTCACCTGTGTTGTGCCGGGCTGACAGGCCACCTCCGAGGCTGAGGCGTTCGTGGCCTGGCTGTCTGACAGCAGCCCTGTCCCTGTGGAGAGTGGTCAGCCCTGCTCTGGACAGAGGCCGTGGCGGTGCTGGGCCTCGTCACACCTGCTGCCTCGCTGGCTTCTCCGCAGCTTCCTGAGCACTGAGGAGCACAGCGCATCAAGCTGGGCCCTCTGGACCCAGGGTGTGGAAGAGTGTTAATTCCTCCCAGACCAATACCTTCCAGTACCAGGCATCTGTAGCAGTACTGGAGATTAGGCTGAGTTAGGCTCAAAAGTCTGCTGCTGTTTCAGAAGGCAGCAGCAATCTTGCTGAGTCCACTTTCTGAAGACAATAAGATTTCTGAAGAGTCCCTGTGGACTTGTACCTGCCTGCAAAATCTGGATTGCTGGTGTTTCAGGTGAGGCTAGCTTGGCTGCATTTTGGGTGGTGAGTGTAAGACAGTTCCTGCCCTATTGTTTTTGCTGTCATATAGGAATATTTAGAATAGAATTTGAACCAGTACACTCAAATGAATTTAAAATCCTAAGCTGTCATTTTTACTGTAATATCTTTTGGCATATAGTGGGCACAGTGAAGATAATCTTAAAGTGATAGGCAACGAGGCTACGTAAATTAATTTAACACATGAAATAATTTCTATTCTCAATTGCATTATCTTAAAATTTGACTGCGGGTAAATTACTGTAGTTAGTATGAAGCTAAATAATGTTATTCTCTTCCTTCAGAATTCTGCTTTACTGATTCAATTAATATTATTTGAACTGGAAAGGATAGGAAAAAATTGAATCCTGACTTTCATTTTCAGATAGAGTAGTAGTTTTTGAATGATTTAAGAAAACTCAAAATAAAAATGGAATGGGAAAATATGTTAAACCCTGCGTTTCCTTTGGTAATAGTTCAGCCCTTTGGGACTGTGGTTTACTTTTACTTGTTGCACTTAGGGCTTTGCATTCTCCCTGTTCAGAATCTACAAGCCCAGAAAAGATGATTTAAGCGGAATCTTGGTTGCCTAACTTGCATGGAATATTTTTTAGGAATAATAGGGTTTTATGGCTCACTGTTGAATAAGGCAATTTGGACTTGCCGGATAAATTTAAACATCTTTTCAGCATAAGGTGCCCAATTCTAACATGATTGTAAGCAGATGGCATCAAGGATGGTTACTAATTCTAATGCCTTTCTGAGAGCCATTCTCTCTTCTGCTGAGTTTTTCTAGAATGCTGTGTATGATATAAACTTAGGGCCTGATTCTCTACTAGTTTGTAGTTTATACCGAGTGAAAATTGAGTAAGAGTGTTTCGTCTATTTGTAAATGATCACATCATGTGAGAGGCCATAGGAATTCAACTGGATTACTGACTCCTCATAGTAAAATTTATTTTCCTTACTACTTAATGTTTGAAAAATGTTTTTCCATAAAATGGGGATAAAATTTTCTGCTCATCCATTCAGCAAGTATTAAATTATGCGGTGATTTCTGCATCAGGTTTGAACCACTGTAATCAAAGACACTTAATGTTCAAACTGATTTTTACACATTTCATATATATATATAACTGGATGAAGAATGATCATTTGGGAAGTACTATAATGAAAAATGTTCTGAAAATAGAAATTGAAAAACCAGATATATTAACATGTATTTCCTGTGAAAGATGAGTTTAAATACATGGGGAAGTTTAAATCAAGATAAAGCTTATGCAATAGGTCCAAAGGACATGCCGCAGTTCAATCTTGGAGGTTTTTGCCTCCTGATTTTGACATCTTGGCTTACTGTGAACATGAACTATACAAAATGGTATGGTTTAGGATGGATTTAATTGAATTTTCAGGTTCATTTGAATTGAAAAAAAATCATGGTCCAAAAGAAACAGAAATGAAAAAAAGTACTTACATATTATATTTAATACAGGCAGAGTGATTGGAAGGAATGATCAGTTTTGCTATTCTACAAGTTAAACTGGGTGTCAGAGGAACATTCAGACTTATATTTTAGGAAATGTGTAGAAGCAAAGGGTTCTTGAGGTGAACTTTCCAGAAGGCAGAAGAACTTAAAGGGATTTTACACTTGTGGTCAGTAAGAAGACATAAACAAACCATCACTGAAAATGAAAAATAATTTTCCTGCTAATTTAAGAATCTGTACACAGTTTTTCATGACATATGTTTCTGGAATCTTAAAATATTACCATACATTCCTTGTCATCTCGCTTAAATATAAAGGTGTGTAATACAAGACATTAGACCATCAGTAGCTGTGAAAGCATTGTATATGTGGCACTTTTCTTCAAAAGTGACTTTCAGTGGGACCTCACAATTCACAGGGCTTTCAAACCTCTGTTTGCTAAGCTCTTTCCCAAGTTTCTTAAACTCCCTGTCTTCAAGAAGAAATCATGGACTACACTCCATGGATTTAGGAGAGACAGTGAAAATGAAGAGAGAGGAAACATCTCTGTAACTTTTGCTGGTTGCATAATATACTAGCACAAGGAGAAAATCACACTTAAATGAAGTTTACACTAAGCATTTCACCATTTCACTAAGTATTTCACTATTCATTACACAAAGCATGTCAAAGGAGTTGCTGAGGGTATTTTCTTCAGCATGAGAGAAAAAGCATGTCTCAATGTTGCATCAGTGAATGTACAATATGCACATTACAGATTTAAGAAAAAGAAACATATCAGTCTCTGAAGTAGGATTTCATACAGTCAAAGACCACCTGATATATGTAAGTATAGGAGGGAATGGTGCATGGAATTATAATTTGATCACCTGATTTCCCCTCCCCCCCCACCCCCCTAAACACCAATATTAGCTTTAGGAATGCTGGCCCCAACATTTTGTATATCCCTAAAGAGAAGATCAATACCATGATTCCATTAGTCTCCTTGGAAATGAAAAACAGTATTTAGTGTACATAATAAGCCTGGTGTATTTGGGCCCTTAACATTTTCATTGCACCTTTGAGTCATTATATTTAGCTGACTATATTTATATTTGTTTACAAAGTGATGATTATTGCTATGAAAAATTGAAATAATTCCTTTTTTAGAACATCAAAGAACAGCGATTGACTTTCTACCATACCTTCACTTGCATGACGGTCCCTAAAAATGTTCTTGGGATGGACATTAAAGCCTTCTATGTCGTGTACTGAAGACGCTCTCCGTATACTACAAATACTTTCCTTTGATCTGGAATGGGTCAGTGGATTGCTTGTCTGTATCATGTCAGGGTAAAGTCTGTCCCATTGCTGCTTGGGTGATGAGTGGTCAAGAGGTCCAGATATATTAACCAAAGGTGAACATTTACTGTGTTGAATCAGTGCTTTTGTATCATCCACTTCTGAAGGACTACAGCTTTCTTTTGTAGGTGATTTAAAGTGCTTCATTGCCACTGAGTCATCGCTGTGCTTAGATGAATCGATTATCACTGCATCGGGGTCTTCCTGGGGCAAGGACTGCTTTCTGTATGTTAGAAGTCTCAGTCCAGGTAGCCGGAACCCAAAAAGTCTGCCTACATGCAAATACATAAAAACAGAAGAAAATACTACACATTAGTGTCTGGTCATTAAAATGAGCATATTTCACTTGCAATACATGTTAATAGCTATTCCTAATAAATGACAATGCTTAGTAATGGAATACATAAATACACAAATATAATATAACTCCAAGTTTGTTATAGTTGGGGTGTTAAAAGATTCCAGAATTCAGTCAGATCTAAGTTTTTGAGCTTAGTATGGGAATAGCAGCATTAATTCTACAGCCTATTTTAAAAGCTATGAGGTTCAGATGGTCCTTTCTAAATTAAAATTCTATGTATCTATAAAAGACAGCCAGGATATGTCTAACTACTTTGCTTGGTAGTTGTTATCTGGAAATAGATATTTGTGGATTCTATTATTAGTGGAACTCCATGTGCTTATGAATATCCTGCTGATATATGCATGTATTGGCTACAGATTAAACAGGAAGATACCAGTGCTAATTGCTTGGGAAAGAAAACTAAGCTGTATATCAGTTTTGCTACAATCCTTTCCAATACTGACATCTGATGATTAGATGAAACAATTTTAACGAGTTTAAAAGGAAGAGTAAAGGACCAAAGTGGAAGAAAAAAGAGCGACACAGCTCTCAAACCTCAGTTGCACCTATACAATGCAATTATTGTTTACATTGCATGGGATGGGCTGAGTTGGGCTTGGTATGGTTAATGGCAGTGTAGACTATCCTGAGTGTGTGGAAAATGAACACTTTGTGTAATGGTAAGAAGTATCAGTAGCTGAGAGGAAGAGTATAATATGGTGCCTATAAAGAAACTATAGAGGAAGAATTGCAAAATTTACAGAATATCCTTCTAAAAAATCAAACCTAAATAAGAAATATTGTAAGGTTTTGCGTAATACAGCTCACAGATAGAGGCACAGGGACATCAGATGTACAGAAAACATATTAAACAATTTAAAAAAAGAAATGCTAAAGAAAGTTTAACAAAATAAAATAATTTAAATAATTGAAATGATCAGGTGTCATTGTATAAACAGTCTGACTTATTAAATAATTTTGTGTCTCTCATCACTTTGCTACATAAGTGTTTTCAACAGTGAATCAATAGCTAAATGATTTCTTGGAGAACATTTCAAAGTACCTTCTTATTCTTTCTCTCTGGGATAAGAAGTTCTGTTTGGGGTAAGATTCAAATTTTTTTTTCATTCAGTTTAAATTCCTAGCATTTGTAGCTACCTAGCATTTATTAATATTTAACATTGAAATCTATCATTCCATACTGAAATGTTTTGAAATAGTCTTTCTTTTATGCATATGGCCGACAGTAATTGTAGAGCAATTGATGACCTAGCTGAATCATTTAATGTTTTGAAATGAATGTCCTATATATTTAGTATTGAATATGGAATTGTATTTTGAATCCTAATTGAATGAAGGTGAGAGTACCCTGCTCAGGAAAACCCGTCTAAGAACTAAAGTTTCTGGACTAGATGCCACCAAAGGTCCATCTAGCACACTGTTGGACCTTGATAATTTCCAGTAGTGGATACGTGAAGGAGATTGAGAGTCACTACATTGTGTTATTTCTCTGAGTAAATTTACTCTGTTTCTGGCTATCTGAATTTCAGAAACTTCCTGAGCTAGAGATTGTTTGTTCAAACCACAAACTGAATAAATGGTGTACCTTTCTTCTATGAATTTGTATCAGTGCTTTTTAAAAATGGTTTTAGTTGGATCTGCAAAGAATTCTATAGGAAAGAATTCCATAATTTTAGCATATGTTTGTGAAAAAGTACTTCCCCTTACTTGCTTTAAACTTGTTGCCTTGGGGAGGGTGCTAGTTCCTATAAAAAAATAGCTAATAATTACTCCCTTTTTATAGTTTTAATATAGTCTCAATATGTTTACAGTTTTTCATACATCTCCTGAACTGCTTTGTATACCTCTTCTGCAAGCTGAAGAATGCTTATGTAACTGTATTGTGTACCTCTGAACATGCTTCTTGCTCTTCTCAGTTACTTTTTATTTCTAATGTAATCCTTTTTGACAGTGGCCTGTGCTACTCCCAGACTTAGGGATCAATGCAGTGACATAATGGCTTTTTGTTTCAGTCTTAGTTATCTTCCTTATAATTTCCAATATTTCATTGCATTTTTGAATTATTTTCCTAACTGTTCTAATTTAAGCTATTTTTACAACAGCTGAGAGATTTTGTTGTTGATTGGTAATAGATAATTTAGTCTCTAATATTATGTCTGTAAAAATTTTTTTTGCTGTTTTATCACTTGGCCACTCAGCATCCTTGCATGTCTGTAAATCTTGTGTAGTAGTGACATATGCAAACATTCTCACCTTATTGTTGGCACCTTTTTAATCCAAATAATTGAAAATGTATTATAAAATAACCTATGAGACTCTACTGATAACATCCAAGTATTTAGAAATCTGGTGATTTATTTCCACCTTTTTTCCCTACTTTAAAATATAAATCCATGTAACGATCTTACTTTTTTGTCCTTGAAAATTTTTGAAAAATTTGTTGAATTCTAAATATTTAGCATTGAATTTATTACTCTAGGCATATACACACAACAGCACAATAGACAGAAATCTCTGTTACATAAACCAGAGTCATGCATCTTTAAAACAGCAGCTAGAGGTGCAAATTTTCAGTCGACACAGTGATACTCAGCAGAGTGCATCTTGGGAATGTGTGTACTTCTAACTTACTAAGTATGCTTGAACACTACAACTGCTCACAGTAGGAATTAGTGAAGAATGTAAAAAAAAAAAAAAATTATTTTAAAATACACATAGAATTGAGCTGCAAAGCAGCTTATAAATCAATTTTGAAGGCTTATTGCATCCAAAATGAAACTAATACTATAATTCTCTTTTTTATCAATTACATTGAAGTTCTTAAAAATACCATTCATAAGGATTTCTGGCATTAGACACTGTTAAAGGCTTTTTGTTGGCACTCTATTTTAGTCATATTTATGCTGCTGCAGATGGTCTTTTCTGCCTCACCACGTTAATATGACCATGTTATATTGCATTACTAATTTAGCTGTCTAACTGCAGTTCAGCTGGAAAGAATACTCAGTGAGAATTTTGCTTCTTGCTAAGACTTTTGGGCATGAAATAGAAAACTTACATGAGCAGCTTTTTGCTATTCTTCTATAGACTGTAATAAATAGTCTCAGAGTTAAAATCTTATTTCCTGATTTTTAATTTGAATATTCTTAAGAGAAGGAGTATTGCTATTATTCTTCAGTGAACAGGTAATGAGCTACATGGTGTGTTGGACATTCATCTCTCTCCTGCAGCTAAAGTTATCAGGAGGCCCATTCAGAATTTGTGTAGTTTACTGAGCTGAGCTGATCAAGGAAGTGTAATAGTACAATTTGTCATGAAGCAAAATTCGTTCAAGCCTTAGGCCTGCTGTCCCAGTAGAGACTAAAAGTGTCAGTGGAAGCTTTCCTGGCATACTGCATATGGGAGAAATCCTTTGTTTGTTAATGGGCAACCCCTGCTTTGTGTAGGTATGATGTCAGAGCAGATTTATCTTGGTTTACAGTACTCAGACATGTTTGAGATGCAACTGGCTATTTACTATGAATCCAGAGATAATGTTACATTAAAATCCTTATGTTTTATTAAAGACTAGATTGCCAAATTCTTCTTAATGCTGAGTCAGAGATTTGAATGATTGTGTCTTCCTAAGAGCAACTAAGGAAAGCAGTTGAGTCTGAATCACAATTCCAGACTTACATTCCACCTCCTCCTTTCAAACTTTGCCTCACTGAATAAGCAATTTGCAAATGAGTTAATCTGTTGGTTGCACTTAGTCTCTGTGCCATCTCAGCTGTTAGCTGTTCGAAATAGTAGAACTCAGTCCAAAAATACACTGTAGATGATACAGGACTCTTCTAAACTCTTTGCAGATAGAATTATCTCCACAGTCTCAAATTCAAATTGACTTTTCTTGTGTTCTGGAAGCCTTTTTTAATTCTGTCTCATATTTTGGGAGATCAAAGGAGAAGACTTAGAATTCATGGAAATAAAATGTTTTGATTAATAGCTTTTGAAAAAAATGCAGGGAAAAATCCCATCTTGATAAGAAAAATTAATATCCTTGTTATTATGTAAGTATTGAAATAAGAAGTGCTAACATTAATGGAAAATTGCTATTCTTAAACACTAAATACAACTGTATGGAATTTTGTGTCAGGGGAAAAAAAAGGAAGAATGAAAATTATTTCCCAAAAGACCTTATCAACAGCTACAATCATGGCTGCAAATTTCCTGCCCCATCAATACAAAATGGGATATTGCAACAAAATTATCTGAACAAGGATTTCTTTTGTAACCCAATGCACTTGCATGGCTAGTGATTCTTGTGTCTGTTCTGTGCAAACATTCCATAAAAAGGAAGGGAAATTATATTTGGCCTGAATATGGCCTTGATACAGTGAAGGTATTCCCCAAATTTCTAGCAAAGAAAATGTATATTTACATAAAAGACACAGTCGCAAAGTCAGAGAAATGCCAGCAACTGAGAGAGTTTTACCTTCACTACAATTTCTTTAGTGGTCTCTGGGTAGTGGTAGATGCTATGTGTTTCCTCCCAAAGTCTGTTTAGCCCATGTGAGTGGGATCCCTGCAATGCTATCCCAAGTGCTGCAGAAGGGTAATCCTAAGAGATAGCAGCTGAAAAGCTGTGATAACTCCTCAAAGAATTGCTCAGCCAGTTTTTGTAGCACCACTAGAAGTATTGTTATTTTCATGCTGGTTCAAAGCAGTTATCCAAACCCCAAGATGTGAAGGCAAAAGGAAGAGAAATACTAGCTGGTCTCAGGCTCCTTTGCTGGTAGCTAGATCGTCTATTTGTCTCAACCTTCTCTAGATTTAGACTTTCCAGAATCAAATCAAAGGAGTTCAAATGCACAAAGAGTTTGCAGAAGGTTATCTAAGTGAAGTGTAGAAGCTGTCAGAACTGTTTCCTGGTGTGATGTACCACTTCTAGGCTGAGAGCTGAACCAAAGTGAGCTGCTTGTGTTCCTGTACAACCTGTTAACTGTGTTGAAGAAAATCAGGTCTTGGGTAGTTTTACAATGGTGACTGACTGGTCTGGCTATGACATGAAACATATGTTACTTTTTCAATATATAAGATTAAAGAATACAACATACATATCCACAATGACCAACCTATTCTAAACAGATTTCCTTGACAAGGGCAGGTAAGATAGGTCAATTACGACAGACTGTCCTCTGGAGCATGGGCTAATTCAGTAACACCTTTGTTCTTCCCCAAACAATAAGCAAAATTACTTTCACAAAAGTAGCACAAGTCAGACCTTTGCTGAAATATTTTCTCATAATTGAATATCTACTGTCACAGAATTCCAGGATTTAGGTTATCAGAAATACAGACACAGACAGTTATTGAATTGCCGCTCAAAGGCTTAGAAATATCATCTAGCAACTCATGCAACAGACTAAAGGAAACAATTGCTTTTGAGAAATGGAATCCCTAAACACTGACAGTCTAAAATAGCAGCAAATACTTGAATGTACTCTATGCAAACACTGTGGCATGTGATGATGCCTTATTTTCTGTCTGGGCACAGCAGGCCTTGGGACAGAAAATTACAGAGAGACAGTTATGGTTTTTTTCAGTTCTTTTCCCCAAAATGTATTGAAGCATACTTAAGTGGATAATTTTCTTGCTCTGCTCATTAATAGTAATAATATTAAAAAAAAAAAAAAGGCAAGGCAATTATTAACATTAGAAGCTAGAATTCATAATTCTCAGACACTGAATGCACTTTTTTTTTTAACCTCTGGTATGGTCTCCTTTAATTTTGGCACTTCTTTTAGTTTTCTCTAAAATTTAAGGTTACACATGTCTTCTACTGGTATAAGAAACCAGAAATCTTCTTTATATTCCCTTGTAAGTGAGAAAGATTTAACTTTGATATCTGCACATAGGACCCTGTCAGAATATGAAAGGAAGGGAATGACATCTCTGACTGCTTTTAGGGCTCTGCTGTGTGTGGTTGACCAGTGAATTTAGTCAGAACAATGTTAAAAGGGTCTCCCTCAAAACACAAAATGTTATATCCTTGAATGTTAACATGAATTGGTACATTTACCTGGTTTTCTTCCCACTTGTTGACAGAGATGTCATTTTATTATATCTTATTCATTACTATTACAGGAGTTGAAGTGTTTTTGTAAAAAAGGCATAGGAAAAAAGAATTTTTTGTCCTCTCAGAAAGAGGTTTTACTTCTTGCATTTTTATTTCTTAAATATGATAAGAAGTAGGAAAGAAGAAAAAAAGTAAATAACTGCAATGAAATAAAATAACTAGCATCACAGAAAATATAATATTTAAATTATTTGTTACCTAGCACAATATTTAGTTGTCTTGGTGAGAAGATGGTGAGTTTTTTGGCAGCTGGAAAAAAGAATTTTTTCTATCTATTAAATCAAGCTCTCAAGAAGATCTCAAACCCTCATCACCTTGGCTGCCAGTCTTCATAGGATAAAAAATAATGCTTTTCTCTGAGACAGGAAGCCTGAAGATGTTTTCTGTGTCTTAACATTGAATTCATATACCACTATCAATTTCTGCAATGTGTTTTGTCTCATATACTGGTTGAAGTTTTTTTATGCTCTGCATAATGCAACTTTCAGTAATAATAAGATGAGAAGTATCATTAAATTTGGATTTTATATGTCATATAATTATACTAAATTTAATAGTTTACCTGTTATATCTATAGTTTTGCAGAAATAAATAATCAGACAGTGAGAGCAAGAGCCATGTTATGACTTGCACTCTTCTAGAAATATATAAAATGTAATGAGATCTTGAAATAATATAGCCAGAACAAAGCAATAAAAGGACTTTTGTAGATAGAATTTTAGAAGATAGATTTACCTGACGAAGAGCCACTTGAAAGGTTGTTACCATCTGAAATACAATTAAACTAAATTTACAAAAAGCTTTTGCTTGAAACGGATTCAAAAAATAAACAGACTATTAAGAAAAGAAGGCAGAATATGAAATATCCAAACATTTTAGAAGCAAAGTCAGGTAGCTTGAATTTACATACAATATGTGTAATATGCAGAAGAATTTTTCTGAAAGTATGTTGACTTTTTATTTGGAAAATTTAAGAACTATTAAATTAAGAAATACTTGATAATTATTACGTTTCTTTTTAATAGATCAATATATGTTTTCAATTACCTAATTTTAAAGTTGGCTAAGGTTCCAGACAGAATACTAAAGCAGGTGTACACAGACTAACATGCTATTTCTCTTGAAATGGAACTTCTAATTAGTGATACATTTTTTGCTAGACAATGACAATTTTATTTGGATGAAACTTACTAAAAGTTGAAGAATTCATAATTTCCATTGGAAGAATAGACTTTATTCACTGACACTTGTTTAGAATATGAGCTTAGTTTCACATTCCTGATAGGCCTCACTTATTTCATGTCTTTATGGCAAGAACTCTTCAGATTATGTGTCCTTGTCAGTTGCTCTCAGGTCTTTGAAATGCCCAACTTGCCTGGGTGCTTAAAACAGTCAGGTTATAATGGTAGGATTCTATGCTTGAGAAGTAAGACATGATGGAGGTAAATTCCCTCATTTTTATTTATAGATATATTTTGTTTGCTTATCTTAAAGCAAACTTTTTCATGTTGAAGACCGTAAATAAAAAATCATATTTCTTGTAAACAACATCCCTCTAAAAGCTTCTCAAATCCATTGAATTTTTTTCCTGCTTTCTAGTAGTCATTTTTGTCATAGCTTGAGATACCCTGATAGTTTTGATTTTTTCCTCTTCAAGGTCAAAATCTGTAATTCAATTTAGCAAGTGCACAGATGTGTTAAGTTCTCTGTGCTAATTCTTATTATGAATAATAGAGATGTGTCTCTTTCTTCCATCAGAGAATGAAGCAAAACTCACTACCTTTATACTTTCCTGAGGGTATGTATTATAATGAGGGATGACTTCAGAAAATCATTATCCTAGCCTTCAAGTTACCTTACAGAACCCCCCTGTTTTAAATGTCCTGAAAGGAACAGATAGATAGGAAACCTGTTAAAAATTAATAAAAATATATGACTGGAAGACCTGTGTGGTATGCATAAGTCGCCGCCATGGAAAGCTATTGAAAGCTGTGTCACTCCTTCTTTTTCATTTTCAATCTCTTAAGCAGAGATTGCTTTTTTTATTGAATGTTTGTACTAGAGGTAGCGAAACAGCTCTGTGATCATAGCTGGGTGAGGCTGTAATGTAAACAGCTAATTACAGTTTGTGGAATCCAGAAAGGCTTCCTTTCTGAGCTGAGCCCCAACAGCAGCCATCATGAGGAAACAGAAGTAGAGCTACCCTACTTGTATTTCTGTGTTTGTAGAAGAAGACTAAGAAAAATGATTTGTCTCAGTGACTGTTCTGTTAATTTAGGCAGTTAGGTGTTTGTGGAGCATGGAAGGTGATAATAGCAGAGGTTCTTCTGTCTTTTACTGGCGATTGGTGTTTGGCCGTATTCCTTTGCTAAGATTTCAAGACTGTTTCAGTTTGTCTGATATTTACCGTAATTTACCTTGGAGACAAATACACATAATTGACACTGGGGCTTTCAGAACTATGCTGCTGGTTGGCTGGATAGAAACCTTTGTCCTCCTGAACACAATTTTTCTTGACTAGTCCTCACTGAAGATGAATTTGCTTCGAGTGGTGCAGCTAAAAATAAGATCCTGGACAAATTTCTCATTACATTTTGGGCACAGTCAGGGGGTTACTATTACTTTTACGTGCCATATTCTATGAGGCAAAATTGCATGCATCAAACAGCATGCAGTATTTCATTACAATGTTGCAGTCCTAATATTTTTAGGACTAAAAATATATGCTTGACTTTCACTAAACTGCAATTACTTATATAGCAAAGTGCTCTGCACAGAGGAAAGCAAATATCATGTTTTTGTGCTAGCTCTTTGATTGGAAGGAAAGGCCTGATTTAATTTGCAGTTGTGCTTGTTTGCAACATCAGTGTATGGAGTGTTCTCTGCTTCTCAGATGTAACTCCATTGCTAGGGCCAGGAAAGAGGAAAACTTGCTGAAGAGTAAGCACCTTGAAGAAGGTGCTTCAAAGGTTTTCTGATTACAGTTTTGGCTGTTTTAAGAATATTATTAGCCTCTTCATTTTATTTGAACCTGATCCAAAAAGTACCCTTTTATTGGATGCGTAACAGATCATCCCATTTCCTTCACCCAATAAATTATTCCAGGTGTCTTTATTAGGCTTATGGATTTTGAAATGATAAAATGATAAGAAAATCCTCGAATTTCCCTCTTTGGCACAGTGCAATTACATGTTTAATCAAATAACTTTCTGGGCTTTCTCCCATGAGGTAATGAACACTGTGTTTGGGAACCAGTATTTAGCTTATAGGTTAGTACTTCTAGCTAGTCAAAGTGTTTTGAAATTAAAGGAATAAAACTTGTGATAAAGTTACCTCATCTGGCTAGCTATTTTAGCCTACCAATTAATAAAAGTTTTGATCCAGACAGGGCTGGAGTAAATGTTAGAAAAAGCACTTATAGGTCAGTAAAAAAGTATCTAGGTGGGGCAGAAAATGAAGACAACTCAGAATTAAGTTTTGAAAGGTTTTTCCCATTGTGATCCCACAAATGGTCTCTTCTGAGTAGAAAAATTCTTGCCACATTCTTCATATTGAAGTCAGTATCCTCAAATCTATGGGTTTCTGTCAGTGTGAATTGGCTGCTGATTTTCTGAGTTCAATCTATGTCATGGTTGATTTTGATATCTTGTAGTCACTTGTTTTACAGACATGAAGTATTTCACAGCTTTGAGGAATAGAATCAGGTGCCAAGAGCAAATATTAATTTATGCCACTACTTCTGCAAATTGCTGTAAAAATTCCTCGTAAAATAGAGGAGTGGATGAACATGCAGATGGCAATGTTTGAGAGATATAGGAATAAAACTGGACACTAAGGGTCCCTTTCCTCAACAATTGATTTGAAAGATGTATTTACACACAGAAGTTATAGATTGACACTTTATAATAAGGAGTTTAATGAAGTTTGTACAACATACTGAATGGGAATTTGTATGTTATTTTGGTTAACAACTGTTGCTAGTAGACAAATTTAAATTATAATTTGTTAGTGTTCAAAGAAGTTTTTTTGCTAAGGTGGTATAAAATCACATCTTTTCTTAATTTAGTTCATTGTAGAAAATCTACACAAAGCTCTGTTTTCTTTTTTACAGTGAGTCTAACAGGAAGGAGTTCTCCTTTACTAAGAGTATCTTGTTAAATATACATTATTTATGTGTTATTTCAGTTGGAGTTCAAAATTTTATACAGCTTTGCAAATGCTTATATTCATGAAAATTTATGACTACATTTTTGGGAATAATTTTTTTATCATTATAGTGACAATCAAGAAAATGTTAGCGTCTTAGAAGGTGTAAGAGAGAACAGTCTGTAAGAACTGTTAGAGATGAGTAAAATCCATTTTTAGGGCTTATGTAGCTCAAGACTATAAATCTTAACACTTCAATACAATGCACAAATATTTTTTCATTTACAAAGCAGGTATTTATGTTTTCAAGTGTTTCACATGTAAAATGAGGTGGGGTAAAGTAATTAAGTGTTTTTATCTTTTGGTTAAGATGCTAATTTCTGCAATTATAAAATGTTTACATGATCTAAGAAAAGGCAACACAAAAACCAAGCAAACTTATTAGAAAAGAATTGAAGTAAGAATGAGTAGAATTCTCATATATGGAAATGAGACAAAGCTTAGAAAGATTGAATGATGAATGGACATCTATAGCAGAAATCAGTTTCTCTAAGTCTCAGTTTAAGTGCACATTGTACCAGTGTATTCTCACTGGAGAAGAGGATGTTACCCAGTTGTGGAATAAGTATGTATGTACAGAAGAAATTTCCGCATGTCTCTGAATACAAAGATGGAAGAGGGGTAGTATTAAATAAGTTTGATTAGAAGTTTAAACTAAAAGATATGGCAAAATTTTGGGCTATACCTTTTTTTCCTCAAAAAGGGGAAGAGTTATATATGAACAAAGGCTTCCTTAGCTTTACTAGTGAACTGGCATACACTGGAAAATAGAGTTGCGGCAAACAACAAAAGCAGTGAAAGAGAAAAGAATAATAAAACAGTTGGCTGTGATTTAGTATTTATTTACAGGGTCCGTGCATGCTAGAATCTTCCAAAATTTCACTGTTTGGTTAAACAAAGACTATTCCTGCTGTCACAGCTGCCAGTGAGAACTGGTGATAAATTCTTGCCAGAAAAAACTAAGGGAAGAAAAGGATCAACTGAAAGAACTTTTACGCTGCTATTGTGAAATCACTACCTTCACTTTTCACATTACAGCCTATTCAGCCATTTGCTGCATGTAAGATGTCTCGGGCACCAGACTAGAAAGAATTCTATTTATACTCAAATGTGCTCATCAAACTCCTGACAACATACCTTTTCTTTTCAATAATCTATTATTATTATCATCACTGCCAAGCCCAGTGCTGAATCAGAACCTGTGTTAGCCATCATCCTGGCACATAACAAAATACAGGATCCTTGTACTAGAGAGCTTACAAATACTGTTGAAAATATCTGTCAGTATTCAGCTGATAAATTTTTAAATTTTTGCCTATCCAGAGATAAATGCAGTCACTGAGCTAAACCTAAAAAATGTTACTTGTCTTCCATAGGTCTTAACTTGTTCAGACGGCCCTCAGCCCTTCAACAGGTTGGAATCCCTCTTTTCTTCACAACATGAAATGCTTTTTTATTACATTGTATTAGATTTTACAGAATTACAGAATATTCTGAAATGGAAGGATCATTGAGTCCAGCTCTTAAGTGAATGACTCATACAGGGATTAACAGCCATCCACAACCCTGAGGTTACTAGCGGTCTGCTGTAACCCACTGAGCTCACCTCAGTGGCAATTTCTGTCATGAGGAACCTTACGGTAAGTGGTAGCATTCAAAATTTGGCTGCAGCTTGTGGAATAGATGCTTTTAGAAAAAGGAAAGGCTTTTCAAAGGTACACTTAATAAATTTGATGAACTCTTGATAAATCAATTAGAGGAAGGATGAAAGTATGAAAAGTTATCTTGTTTTCTAGGGTCAGGAAAATAGCTGCAATATACTTGCTTCCTAATAACTTTTACTTCTCTCATGCAACCTGACTCAGTCATTTTTATTTTCTCTCATGTTGAAAAGGCATTCTAATATGAGAAAACTCAATCTAAGGAGCTCTGGAAAGAAATCTCATGATCTGTGTGCTTCTGGGTAGTAGATGTTAATGCAATCTGAAATATTTTGTCTTTTGTCATTAGCTGTTGCTTATCCTGGGTGTTTGTCAGAGATGTATTACACTTGCTATATGTCTGGTTCCCTCTCTATTTTTATTCTCCAAATTGGTTGCTGCATTTGAAGGGATTTTGTTTCACTTTTTTTTTCTCTGAACCCTGAACTGGTACCCATTACTGTCCATTTTATGTGTGATCCAGTGAAAAGAGATCACCTGGTTTGCACGTTCTAAATAGAGTACAATGATGAAAACCTAATTATATTCTGGGGAATCTGCTGTGTCCCTTTCTTATGCTGGGAACATGACTTTAAAAAAGATGTTTTTACTGGTTTACAATCCACCTTTTTTGGCTTCTTTTCTAGCTTATTGGTCTCTCTCTGCCTTTTCTAGATTTCAAGGCTTTTGTCTGTTTGTTTTAATTTAAAACCACCATTGAACAATATCTTGCAGTTATTTCTGGATGTTTCGCATAGTTTGGCCGCTTTCCTGCCAAGAGGAATTTTTGACTATGTAGCATATTTTGTATCACCATACATCCCATCCAGCCCACATAACAGTCTGCTCTGAAACCATAAGCAGCTTGGTAGAAGATGGAGCAGCCATGTGCCTGCTCTAGTTTCTGCCAATTTCTGGCATCTGGCTGTGCCCACTAGCAGGAAAATGGTTCAAGTAACCTTTCTTTGCCTCCTTTTGCACCTTGATCTCTCTCTGTTACGTACTGTGCTGGGGGCCCACCCATTATTTTTCAAGAACTCTCAGCAAGGAAATCCCCTGTGTACGTCAGGTGTAAATACCATAAAACAAGCACAGGATGTTTTGACAGAGTGGGGTTTTTTTTTTTCAGATTTCCTCTTTAGTGGCTTTTCACTTTAAAATACGGCGAGTGATAACACTTGAAAATGTACAGTGATGTGTCACAGGTATCAGAACAAAACGCTCTTTTTCAAGACATGAGGCTCTGTTTTCTCTTCCCAATTGGTATTTTACCTTCTATTTTGTCAATAAAACCACAGTAAGCATGGACAAGCTGAACAATTTTATCTATGTTATGAAGTTGCTTTTTAAATGGAGGAAATAGGATGTTTCAAACTCACAAAATCATGGTATACTAAGATAAAACTAGACTATGAGTAGGGTGTACCTGATGCGCTTGTTATAAATTTTTATAACAATTAAAATAGAAATTTTATGTTTTTTTGCTGATATGCCTTAATGGCATTTTAACCGTATCATTAGCAGAAAAAAAAAGTGTTTTATTGGTATCTCAAAAAAACCGCAACAAAAAACTGCTGTATTGGTTATCAAAAAACCCCAAACCCAATGCAAAACAGAATAAGAAAAGGAAGCACAAAAGCACAAGATTTAAAATATGTACTGTAAAGACTATTTACAAAGGCTCTTTTAAAAAACGTGATGTTCTGTGAACAATAATTATTGGCAGACTGCAAGTTTCCTGTATTGGAAATTTTCTTTGCCACATTCTTATACACCCTGTCATTGTAGCGTTCCATGTACACTTCAGGTACTGTGTAGTGTTTGCATCAAGAAAGTTCTCTCCTTGCTTCTCACAGTGAGAATTATACCAGTCTTTATCTCCTAACTAGAGAAAGCTGAAGTGTTGATTTAACAACTGGAATACTTAGGTGCCTTTATTGTACTAATGTTAAAGATTATCTCACTGTGAAAAGGTATTTTCCAACTGTTGCTGAGCCAGCCAGGGGTGAGTGTTAATGCTCACTGTTAGAGCATGCTGTGCTTTACTAAGAGCTTGTACAAATGGGATGTGTTCTGGGAAATCTTGTAGTAAGAGCAGATTACGTGAGTGGCGATACAAAGCAGAAGGATCATGTGCTGCTGCTGCACAGTGAAGGTCAGCAAAAGAGCATGTGTTCTGCAGATAGTGGGACAGAAAGCTGCACAATGTAGTTGTATAAGAAGTGGACTTTTGTGTTGAGTTTTCTAATGATGACAATACTTATGTTCCAGAGTGGAATGAAAGCAAAAGCATTTCCTGTACATCCAACACCCCCCCGCCCCTGATCCTTCAAGTTAATCTAAATACTTCAATTTGAAAAAATAAGGACATTTAATAATGTTTTAACTGATTTTTATATTTTCTGGTCTATTTTGATCACATTTCACCAACTATTAATCAAATGTCACAAATTATTTTTTATAATATAGAAATATTCAATTTTGAATAGGCTAAGATGAAATATTTGGGCTATATCAAATTTCTTTTTTTCAGTTTTCCATTTGTAATTGATTTTTGTCAAGGGTAATGCATTTCTTTGAAAGGTTTTAGTTTTTATGAATTTATATGTCCTAGTACTATTCACAAGATCTATGCTGTTAGTACTACCAAAGATCTAATAGATTATTTTACCAACATCTTGCAGTAGGTTTTCTACATTTAGCTTATGATTTCAGATTCTATCTGAATTGAGTCAATCAATGTGATTGCATCCTTTGCTAACCTTATTGCCCATGTTAATTACTTCTCCAGATAAAAGTAGAGGTAAGCAGAGAAATTTCATTGAGTAACTTACGATTTACAAGTTTAGATGGTAATATTGGCTTGCACTTCTCAGGAGACGCCACATTGTCTTCATCTGTTACATACTCAAAATTAATAATAAACATCATTGCTACTCCCTCTTGATTTTTCACTGGAATTATGTGGGTGTTGCAAATGAAGGTAGATCCTGCAGATGGATTAAAAGAAGAGAAAGAAATATATAAATGGAAGCAATCATCTTTTTTTTCACTTCAGTAATTCTAGTTACGCCAACAGACAGTGAAGAATATTTCTTTAAATTCAATAACTGACCATCAAACATATTATTCTTTAATTTGAACAGGAATGTTTTCATAGAAAGAAATACCACTGTTCATAATTTCTTGGAGTCTTACCTTTACCAAAAGGTTTCTCCTTTAAGATGTCCATTTTACTTTTTGGGGTTTTTTTGTTCACTGGAAGTGCCTATGTAGACAGACTTGCAATACGGAGACATTTACCACCAAAAGTAGAAGTGTGAACACTGTTCCAGCCACAGTCCTTGCAAAGAAAGCAGAATCTGATTCTTCTAAATGTTGAACATTCTTCAAGCATTTGGTTCTATTACACAGGATGAGTCATGCATTAAGTATTTATGTATGTAAATATACCACTATTCTTATTTTAGGTCTCAGTCTTTTGGGACTGTCAAATGTTTAGGTTTGAGTTAAAAATTGTATTTTTTATTTGTTTTATACTCCATCACAAAAATCTTCTAAACTGTGCTAATAATTTTCAATAACTTTCAGAAGTGTTTGACTTAAGTTTTATATACAATTTAAAGTATGAATTTAAAAATACCCTAGTTTTCACATATATGGAACATAGTCAGCCTATACTGAAAGTAATAGAGAGTGTAAACTTTCAACACCTCTGGTGCTAAGGATGTTCTTGTTTAAAAACCTAATTACAGATTTAAGGAGTTCTTTGTATAGCTTTAGAAGTTTCAGTTGACAAGGTCATTAGTTTTGATTTAATTCCTTCTATTAATGTTACAGAATATAGTGGTTCCAAAAACAATGTGATTGCTGTAAGCAATACAATAATGTGCTAAAAGCTTCATGCAGACATAACTGTGAGATGGGGTCTTTGCATGATAATTAGGGACTGGTTTAATTTACATCATCTGCAATTTAGGCACTCAAATGCAGTAATCACTGAAACTTGACAGACTGTGCAATTTGACAAAAACAGATCCTGATCTGGATTGCACAAGATTATTTTTTTTTGTTTGCTTCCATTAAGGAGAGAGATAGTACCATTTATATCATTATAACCAAGATCAGTTTCCGGCTTCTTGTATTTAATGTAGTACTTGCTGTTATGTGGTATATATGGCAATTTGAGTTATATATAAAATTGACATGCTGGCCTTTCAAGTTTTGCAGCTGTAACTTCCATCCATTTAATAAAACATTTAAGCTGTGGCACTTGCCACAGTTTCCATGGTTACAAGCTCAATGTCTTTAGTAAACAGAAAATAAGCAATTTAAGACTGTTCCATTAGAGCTAAAAATAGAAGTGCTGCAGGCCAACCATTGCAACATAGACTGGTTAAACAGAAAGGCTGGACAGAATTTAGAATAATCTTTGTGGTTTTAGCAAACAAATAATATACATACTGAGTTTAAAAAGTTGAAACTATATTGATTTGCTTGGAAGGAAATTATGTGGACTGTTTTGCCATGAAGATTTATAGGTTGAGCAGGTATCCCCCAATATCTGGAATCGGGGCTCGCCTGAGGCATGCATGGCTTTGAATAACACTGAACTTCCGTGGATCAAATGTTTGTCAGTGTTTGTAAAGGAGGAGGATGAGGACACTTCTTTAAAAACTTTCCTGCTTTTGAAGGCAAGGGTTTTTCAGCTTTTGAAATGCTTCTCACAGTGCTAAGTAAAGACACGATCTCCCATTTGTGTAGAACATTCCACCCTCAAGAATTTACAAACCTCATTTGTACTGGAGCTAGGGATTTGCATCTCTGTGGAAATGCAGAAGTTGTTTGACAGTCCACAGCTTAAGAACATGGCAAAAAGAGCAGGGGATTGAAAATTTAAGCTGTATGTAGAAATATTTCAGGAGCAAAAACTGGGAAAGGTTCCTATGTGGTTTAATTTAGCATAGTTTATTTGAAGACCAAATACGCCACTGGCTAGTAAGTCCACTGTAGTTCATTAGTCTGAAGTTTTTCCAAGAAGCCTGGGTTTTTTAAGAGGAAAGGAATATTTACTTTTTTTGTGTGACTGAAAGTAGAATGCTGCAAGTTAAGCAAAATATAGTGACAGTCTCAGTCACTGTTAGTGACACTGTTAGTGCTTGTCTTTACTACAGACACTGCTATCTGCTATACACTTATCAGTTTCTAGCTCTGTTGAAGTGACAATAAGGAAATACAAAATTGAAAATAGCAAGGAATACCCTACTGTGAAGGGTAAAAAGAAGAGATGGGTACAAAGAAACAACATTGGCAAATTCAGAAGATAAGCTTTGAGTTGTTAGAGTTGATAGAAATAAAGAAATAATAAGAAGCAGCTTGTTTACAAACAATCTTATTCAGTATTTTCACTCTGGCATCCCACTGCTCCTCATTACACTCAGCATGTTTTTCCTGTTTTGTCTCTATGGTGAATATTTCAAAAGTAAGATGTGCTTCCGATGAGCAATTAAAATGGTAATGTACTTTTTGGAATTTGCATTTCTTATCTAACAGCACGGGCAAGTGGATGATTTAATGAGAACAACTAAGAAAATTATACCTTTATAAATAACAAATTCAATATCCAGCAATATATCTGAATTTCCTCACAATTACTCTTGAGGAGTGATCATGAAATACACCTGTTTTGCTCTCTTGTTATCATCGTTGGAGATGATAGAGGACAAGCTGGATATTTTCTTGTCAGCTTGAATTCCATGGTTATAGGGACTTGTTTTCTTTTATTTATGACATTGTAAAGCCCACTGTTTCATCTAGTTAAATTAGTGGAATAAGATCCATATGGGAAGAACAGATTTCACTCCCCTATTTGCAGTGTGGATATGATGTATGATTCCATGGTTATGTATTCAACAGTATGATTTCACAAGACCACACAGCCTTGTGTGAAACAAGTAACTGCCCAAATACATACACAAGTGACAATAAATATTTAAGAAATAATGACTTAGGGTATATTAGGGTTATATAAGGATATATTGCACCATTCGAGCAATTCTGATGAAGGAAAGCCTATTTAACTATCTCTCTACATAGTGTTTAGAGTTGACTTGCTTCAAGAAAGGAGTGCAAGGCAGGCACATCAAGCCTATTAATCTGGTTCATGAAATCTATTTACCTTTCCAGTGATTTGTATGGAAGATTTTAGGGCAGATTTTTATTAGACTGCATCTTCTAGATACAACTGCATTCATTTATTTGAATTGTAGTAGTTCCATTTATAAGCAATTTGGAAGGCACAATGCAATTATATATCACAGTGCAGACATTCCAAATTCTCATATGAAAAGCTCTGACAAGTAAACTTTGAAAAGTGACAAATCCCAGAGAACTAATTTGATTCAGCCTTCCTGGGAACAAAATCTTCACAGGCTATCATATATGCCAAGCTCAAAGGATCTCTGAAAAATCAGACACTGGCATTTAAGTAATTGTCCTAATTCTGCAGTATTGCCATGGTTCACAGTAAAAGGACCTTTCAAAATTCATCATGGTTCTACAGGATGGCTCTGGAACCCTCTTGCCCTGAGTGGGTTTGACAGTTGCTATCTGCATTTCACCATTTAAAAATTTAGACTCTCCCACTCAGCACAAATTTCAGGACAGCCTTCATAGGGCTGAGACTAATTTCAATATATTTTGGACCAATCTTGGCTCTCTGTGCCAAAGCATTTATGACTTCTCAGAAATTTTTTGTTACTAGAGCTGCTGTAGACAACTGACTAAGGCTATAGAAAGAAAAATATTGAACATGTCCTCTGTGTGCATATAGAAATTTCTGGGCAGGGTGACCTCATACCAGAGTTTCCTAGGATTGTGATAATTTTTTACTTCTATGACCTACAAGTAGTCCAGAGTAGGCATCTGTACAGTCCATTGCCACTTCTGCTCATCTAAAATTGAAGGCAACAAAGAATAAATCAAAACATAACAAAGGAGGAGCCAACAACAGCTTGCCTACTAGAACAAGACCAAAGACAGTTAAAAAATAGAGCCAGAGATACTCTCCATTTCCAGATCTAGACAGTCCTGTTTGCTGTTTGCAAGACAGCTCTGAATGAAACACATCCGCAGTACCACAATTTTATGGTAATACAGGTACAAGAGAAAGAAGCTGGATATTCTTTGCACTTTTATTCAATAATCACTATTCTTATTTTGGAAAGAAATACCCTCCACTTCCCTCAATATGATTCACACTTTGTCATCAAAACAAATGCTCAAAATGCCTTCTCTCGGAGGCATAAACTTAAAACTACCAATTATTGTAGAAGTGCAATTTAATATGCTTCATATTCAATTGTGTGCTAAGCTTAGTCTTAATTCTATCATTGTTTTACTGAAATGGGGGACAGAAAAGTCCACATAGTTCCAGTTTTGTTAGTAGTGAAGTGAAATATTGTTTTCATAGATTCATTTTTTACTAGTTACTGTGACATCATTAGAGTGTGCTCACTATTATACTAAGTAGAACCTTAATATTTATCTGTTAAGCAAGAGTTGACTTCCATAAATACAAAGAAAATTATGCAATAAAACATAACCAATCTCATTTTGTTATCTTGTGTCCATGTTTATAGCCTTATTTGTCCTTTCATCATAGCATGGCTTATGGGGATTGCCCAATGTTAATAAGAACTTCTCTGGGGAAAGTAAAGAGAGCTAATCTGAGGGAGAATTAATGTGGAAGATCAGAAGACCTTCTCTATCTTTGCCTATCCATCATGGAGTCTCCATCTTTGCGATGAGAAGCCAGAGCATGGCTTTCTACTAACTCCTACACTTCACAAATTCAATATTGTCTTCCTTCCTAATGGTCAAAACACCACATCACTTTCTACTTCTTTCAGCTTGGAGAAAGTCTTGGAAAGGTGTAATACTTGTCCAGGCAGAACATAAAGGGAATTTAATGAAATGAAATACATGTGCTGGTCTTGGGAAAGGAAATACTGTCCCACTTTGTGCAGACATTCAAGAAGGCTGAGACAGTGAGCTTTACCCACCATGCCCAGCATACAAGTAGTAACAAGCCCCTTAGGACCATATGAAATGCAGTTAATGGAAGTCTTGTTCTCTGGCCTAAACTGCTGTTTATAATCCATTTTACCACTAAATGCTGGCAGATAAAGGATATAGACATGCTTCTAATATGGAGTGAGGAAGAGTCACAGGAACTGTGCGGTAGGGGAATTACTTGGAAGGCAAGATGGGAAGGGGGAAACAAGATGTCGTGAAATAAAGCTGTCTCTTGCACACAGCTGCTAAGACTTTCACATTCCTGAAATGTCCCAAGGAGAATATTCATATTTGATACAGCTTCATCTGAGATGTAACTATGGCTTTATTCCCTGTTGTTCCATAACAACTTTCAGCCAAACTTTAAAAAAAAAAATGGAAGTAAGCCAAAACCTTTGTTTTTTCTATGTGTTGTCAAGATTCTAGTAACAAACGTTTAAAAACTTGTTTTAGAAAACAAATACTGGTAATGGTGCAGAAGAATGACATCTGAAAATGACTGGTTGTAATTTATTAATGAGACCAGTATAGCAAAGCATTTTTTATTCTTGAAAGGTTACAAAGAAAAGGAAATTGAAAGAAAAGCAGTATCCAGGGATTATTTGCTCTGCTTTGTGTGGTTTTTGTGACTTCTCCCTGAAGAAAGTCCTTTCTTTTATGCTTAAAATTCAGAAGCCTATTTACCTCCACTTTGAGGTCCACTCTAAGCAAACACTGCGTTAGGTGATGTTTAGTTGGCATTTAGGGACAATTGCACTGGGGATGTGTATTGAATATTCAAGCAAAGCCAGTTTGTCAAATAATGAGGCATGATGTGTATTGTGATATAGGGACTCAACATGACCAATCAAGGACTGAAAAGCCAATTTCTTCTGTTTCTATTCAAGTGCGAGCCAGGAACAACACAGTATGTCATAAGGAATATTTTTTTCAACAATGCAAAGGTTTACTTTCTTTCTAAAATCATGCTAAGAACTCTATTCCTGTAATGATATGTTGAAATAGTCATGCAAAATTTTACATGGCTTTATGGTAAAGGACTCCTTTAGCAGCAAATACCTTTGCAAACCTATTTTTGCATTAACTAAGTACTTATTAACAGATTTTCACAACTTAGTCTTTTTGTTTATATAATAAAAATGAGTGGAAGAAGGACTGAATCTGCCCTGAGAATATTTCCCAGCATTTTGTGATCTAGAACCAGATCTCTGGAGAGAGATACCATATAATTACTTGCTCAACTCAGTAACAAAGCCATGAAGAAAATATTGGACAAATACTTCTGTCTGTTTGTACCTGCAGCTCTTTGCATCTTTGCAGTTGGTGTCATTTATTCAGACCTTTGGAGACATCTGATTTGTAAACACCCTATTTAAATTTTGTCAAAACTTTAGTTTATAGGAAAGAATTACCCTTGGATGTTCCTTTCTTTTCTGCCCTGCATTTGTTCTGTAGCTGCACACATAAGGAATAGGAGAAAACTTGATGCTAAGACTAAAGATGATTATATTGGTAGCCATAAAAAGCATCTATTCTGGGAATCCCAGTTTGCATTTTAAGTGTTGCCTGTTGCTGCCCTTCATTGTGTACAGGTATAATGTTAATTTCTTCTAAAGGTGTTAAGACTGAGACATAAAAAGAAAAGGGTTTTAATCAAACCAGCATTAAAAATGAATGAAGAAATTAAGGGTAACTCAAAGAAACTCTTGATCCCATTTTCACAATTGAATTAGTAGATAACAGCCCCACAATATTAAACTGTCTTGTAAATTTCCATACAGAACTTTGGGCAATGGGTTATACAATTCTCTTTATGTTTTACCTGTATCTTCTGAGCTGTGTCTGTATGTCACCATTTTCCAATTCCATCTGACTGAAAATGAGCCACCGTGAGTGGCAAGGATGGGGAATTCACACACTTCCTATATCTCTGTGACTGTCTATTCTGAAAGACTCACTGCAGAGAACAACTAAAAATAGATAGGAGGTTGAAATGTATTATATCCCTTTTCAATGGAATAGCTATTTTTAAGGGGGGTGTGTAGAGACAAGAAAAATGTATTTGGCTGATATTTATTAGGGACCTGTCAGAGACTGAAAATAGTTCATGCCTCAAACGTTGATATAAAGTTTTGCTCATTATAAAGAAGCTACAAGCGAAGAAGCTTCCCTGAAGAGTGGGACTTTGAACTGAAAGTCAAACTGCTGATGAGATAAAGGGAAATGCATTGTTCAGTCGTCTCAGGTTGAGTGAAAGGTATGCATCTACAAACGGCCAAAGCCACCAGCTGCAACTATCCCCGGCTGAGTTTGGGGTGGGGGGAGAGCACAGCTCACAGAAGTCAGGTTTACACAGACTCCCTTCAGCTGAGGGTGGAAGAGGAGGTTTTGGGTGCATGGTGCAACCTCTGGTGAGAGGCACTAAACACCCATCCTCTGATTACACAAACCGGCCCAGCTGTGGAACCCCCAGCCCCACAGGGCACCTCCACGGGACTTTCCCGTGAGAGGCTTGGCCCCACAGGGCTGCACATGATGGAACAGACCCAGAGTCTGACGTGAGAGACTGACCCCCACCCCAGGGGGACACGCCAGGACATGCCTACCTAGCCTGAGCATGTACACCCATGGGACTCTGTGCCTTCTGGGGGGGTCTTTACCACCAAGAGGACCAGCTGGAGAGGATCAACGGAACATCTTGGGATCCATGGAGTGGTGATATTTTCCTTATTCTGTCCCTGTCACTCTTTCTGTGGTCTCGTTTGCACCTTAATTCGGGCAGAGGCATTTCTAAGAACCTTAAAACTGGATCATAACAGGACCTTACAGTGATTAAATGAGACCTACTTCTTTGCCATTTTATTCTACCCTCCTTAGTAAATATTCATTCTGTCACTGAAATGGTTGCTGATACTAAGATTTGATTTATAGGACCATTTAGGTTTTGTAAGGTATTAGCTTACATTGTTTAAAGGTGAGAGAAGAATTTTTAAAGTAACAAGCTAAGAAAAAAATTGCCCTCTGGCGTCTGTGGACAAGTTCTTTACTGGACTGGCATATGTATGAATATCTCATTTGCTCTCCTTTTAATCCCATTTGTAATATAATTGAATTGGCAGATAAATACTGTTCAACTGCGCATTCCAGCATTTCCTAGGCTACTGCATTGCTAAAATTATTACTAATTTCCTAATTATAATATCTACACCTACACTAATAGGCTATGGTGATTAATTGTAACGCTGAAAACATTTTGTATGGGAGGACAGTTTCCTGCTTTGTTGTTTAAGCATATATAAACATGTGCAGAAGATACAGAGCAATTAAATATTTGGCAAGGAAAGAAAAATGAAATTAAATGAAAAATAAACAAGCAGTGATATGTTTATAAAGAAAAGACCAATAAAAAAGCATAGAGTGAGAAATGTTGAAAACTGTACATGGAGAGTGAATATTTGCTTCGGTTCCAGGCTGCCTGTAGAATAATTCTGTTGAAACCACAGATGGGCCAAAAATTGCAAGATAGGCTTTTTTCTTCCTGTCTCAGCTCACCTTAAAACTACATTTGAATTTTGTCAGAGGGGATTTGTCTAGAGGCACAGACTGAAGTCAGAAGGCCTGGTTCTGACAGTCAGTCTTGAACACTCAAGCTGATCTTTCTCAGAGATACACTCTTGTCTGTGCATAGTGGGGTGAAAGCTGGGTCTGAAATTGTTTCTGGATGGGTTCTCATTACTGACAGTGTGCAAAGATGGTATGTTCAAACATGAGTGTTACTTGGAATTGTTCAGGCCCTAAATTAGTCTAAAATATCTTACACGTTGTATATAGCATATAGTATTTCTGAAAAGCAATGTCTGTGACTTGTCAATGGGGATATTTCTGTCTCTGCATAAGCAGTTGAACATCTTTGGCCCAGTTCCTTCCACCTATGTGAAGTTTCTGAGTGCATTGCACACAGTGTATTACCTGATGCTGAGAAGTCAAACATGGAAGATCAGGGCAGATTGCACAAAGGGCTACATCTATGAAAAGAACTTAATTATTAAGCCTGTAAACCCTTTGCAAGTCAATTGCCGAATAACTGAAGATCTTTCATTCTTTTGTGTTGTATGTGTTACAGACTATGTGAATTAAGCAAATTCAATGCTTCTCATCTTGTTTGCTTAGTATAAATACTTCTTTACAGACACTTGCAGTATAGTTACAGTGAATACAAGATATACTACACTTGATGAATTTCATAACTGAAGATTTTAACAGGGAAACATTGTAAACAGTGCTATTTTAGAAAGAAAGGAACTGAAATATTTCACTGAGAAATTTTCAAAATTAAGTATTTATTATTTTTAAAGGACCATATTAAAAAGTGATTTTTTTTCTACATTGCACATCATTCTTGTGAGAAAAAATATTTTTAAATGTGTATTTTACTGAAAATATATTAAGAAATAGTTTTCAGGATTAACAGTGAATAGTAAATCCAGTTTGCTCAACTGTGTGATACACTTGAACTGAGGACATTTTAAAAGATGAGATTTTTTTTAGATACTAAAATGTGGATATATTTGACTAGGGTTTTCTGTCTATTAACATAAGAGAACTCAGAATTAATATCTTAAAACATAGAGCATCCCAGTGTGGGACAGTAATAAAAAATTACCAATGTCCAGTGTCATTGGATGTAGGTCAGTACCACCTGAGAAGGGTCAGTGATGAGAGATCAGATTCATTTCTGAAATTGAAGAGATGGGTGAAAAAAAAAAAAAAAATTGGCTCAAATAATAATCATGCAGAACTATGTTTTAAGTGGTACCAATAGGCATTTATATTAGTTTAAGCAATTTTCAGTAACTGTGCAGTCTTCGTCAAGACAGAGGATTTTTAATTAGGGAAGGTCATAATAGGAATTGCATTAATTCAGCAGAACTATGTGCAATTAGAATAGCTTTGAAAACAATTGGATTTCATTGTGAAAATGCTTTGTTTTTTTTTTTTAATTCACATTTTCAGTAAGCTTATTTAAAGCATTGCACCAAACAAATACCAGAGGTACAGCTCAAAGTGACAAATGTTGGTAGGACACATTTTCTCTCACATTTTTTTGACAGAAAAATAAAGAATTACAGAATCTCAATGTCTGTTTATAAACATTTTGTGATAATTTCAAATTTAAATATACCTTAAACATAAATCTTTGCAAAAACAATGAGGTGAGAAATAATGGTTCTAATTTCTTATTTTTAGCTAGTTGGCCAAGAGTTAGGAAGTATTTAATTACATGTGCTAAAATCGAAGATGCCTTTTTTTGTTACTTTTTCCCCTCAATCTTTCTTTATTTCCACCTCTCTAGTTCTTTTTTTCCTCATAGATATTCTTTTCTAAACCCTCAGTAGAAGCTATGGACTTCTGGGTGTTCAACTGAGAAATGTCTTATTATGTTCATGAGAAAAGGGATCTTAGGTTTGTTGAATATTGCCCATCTTGCAGAAAATGTGCAGACTAAGACTTTTTTTTGTGAAAGTAGCTTCATTTATTTCCCCAAATTAAACTACATAAACTATTTTAAGAACTAACTGAATTGTCCTGTAATGTAGAACAGAACAGAAAAAAACCCAAACAACACCAACACCAAACCACAAAATGAAACCCACAAAACACCCCACCCCCCCCACCCCCAGAACTCCATTTTAGCAATTTGTTTAATTCACTCAAGGTATTGGTCCAGAATGCACTATGAAGTAAAACAGTGATCCAGATTCTGTTCTCACTGACACTGTGCCATTTCAGGGAGATTAAGGGTTTTTTTATGAGACAGTTCTTAAAAGATATCACAAAGAAGAAGGCATTAAATGGCCATACAGTATGAAGGGTGATATAGAAAAACCAATCAACAGCAGGACCCCTGAGGCAAGAGGGAAATGCTGTCATTTCTGCAAACTTTCGCAAGTGCAATGCACATTCAGTTCCATTGGCCAAGTGGAAGGAGTACCATTTTCTAAATATAGGTGCCATTCTTATGGAAATCATACCCTTGGAAAATCACACTCATGGAAACATACCCTTCCTGATGTTTTATGAGTGAATTGATCATGAGTAGCTTGAAATACACAACCCAAAGTTGTAGAAAAAAATAAATTGCGTCATCATATACAGGGTCAGATGTAAAGTCATTGTGCACATTACAGTGCTTTACTGTAATCCAGCAAAATGTATCTAAAGGGGAAGAACAGCCAGACACAAAATGATGGATTCTTGTTGTATGCAGTAGCTATCATAAGGTCTTGTTAACAGGGACAATGATGTGGAAACCCTCATCAGTGAGAAAGTCAACACTGAAAGCTGATGGAAGTAGTCAGGCTACTCGGATCATAAAACAAGTGGATGTAACCTCGCAGGACAAACAAAGTAGTGGATTTGGGAGTTCTTCGTAAAAAAAAATCATGGGATTTTGAATGCATATTAATAAATGTGGTGGGAGGAAGATATGTACTGAAGATTTGTCAAACACACCAGTAAAATATTAAACTTCCTGTAAAAAGAAAAAGAACCTGTTTCCTGGTGCAAAATCTCCAAGCCAAAGATATTGTATTTGTAATTTAAATTCTCATCAGAACTGATAAATATGAATAACTTACTGGACTAAAAGTTCATGGCTGCCCTAGGGGTGGTTTTCATGACCTGATTGCAATCAGTTTAGACAAACAAAGAACAGTCCCAAGCAGTAAAATAGTGGTATTTCTAAATGGGTAATTTTCTATGGTTGAGAAAAATGAAAGCAGAAATAATTGGGAAGTGAAGTCAGACAAATATATGAATGACAAGTTGCAATTCTTAATGAGAATGTTACATAACTAAAGAGTAGCAATTAAAAGGTGCTGAAGATCTTAGCAAGTCCATCTGCACTGAGTGCAAAAGTAAGGGTAACAAATAGGGATTAAAAGCTATATAGTGAATGGAGAGTGGAGAAAGTAAATACACATCTGGGGAAACTTGAGAGGTATGAAATACCCCAAGTGGAGAGAGGAATGTGACAACTAAGGAGACTAATGAGAGTAAGTGAATACTCATTAGTGAATACATGAAGCAAAAAAATAACTCCAGTAATAGGAAGAAATTCCATACTGTGAGGGTACTGAGGTTCTGTAACAGGTTGCCCAGAGCAGCTGTGGATGCCCCATCCCTGGGAGTGTTCAAGGCCAGGCTGGATGGGGCTCTGAGCAACCTGTTCTAGTGGAAGGTGTGTCTAATCATGACAAGGGGTTGGAAGGAGATAATCTTTAAGGTCCTTTCCAACCCAAGCCTTTCTATGATTCTATGATTGTGCCAGCATCCATAAAAGGTATACAGTGGCAATGAAATGACTGTATGGCAGTGAGCCTGACATCAGTTGTAAGCAAAATAAGGAAACCTGTGATGTTAGATTAATTTAATAAAGAATACCAGACAGGAATGTAATTAATGTCACTCAGAGTGGTAATGCAGACATTATTAATGGACAAAAAATCTCATTTGATTATTATTTCCTTTGTATAAGAAACCCAACCAAGTCCATATGCATTTGTAAGGTAGTCTACTGATTTTTATGCAATATTCTAATAAAGTAATAGCACTGTGCTTATAAAAAGCTCATTACATGGTTTACAAATTGTCTGAGAGCTTCCAAAAAGTCATTAACGGAGGATCATAATTCAGTGCCAGTTTCTAGTGAAAGTCCACAGAAATGACCACAGTACCATTAAGTTGCTTCGAAAAGATCTGAAGAAAATATAAAATCCTTCTATGAAATGCATGGATGCTTCATAAACCAGTTGTGAAGTGGCTAATGATATGCTAATGAGTCAAAATAGAAGCATTTAAATGATTCTGTAAGTGGGACATTAAATGCAAAAAATGCATTATGAAATGGTAAATTTAGTCAGACAGTTACAGAACCAGGGCATGTAGTCTGAAATGAAAAAAGAGAGCTATATCCTGGAATGTACTGTCTCACAAAAGAAATAATAGGATAGTATGTAAGAATGGTGAATGTAGCCTGCATAAAGAAATAGAATAAGAAGTCAACCTTTCCC
>NW_008235774.1:221263-232028 GCF_000691975.1 Corvus brachyrhynchos | reverse complement strand
TAGGGGACTAAAACTGGATTGCTGCATACATTTTCTGGCATCTGAATTCTTAAAGTCCATTGAAAAATGGAAAGGGGCACAAAAATGACCAGAGGAATAACATTCTTCAGAATGGTGTGAATCTTACAAATGTCAATCCTTGTTGTTTAGTGAAAAGTGGTTTGAGAAGTGACTTGCATTGCGATCAGTAACTTCATGGAAGGAGTGCTGAATACTAAACAGCTGTTGAGTCTAGCAAAAAGAACCTAAATATCTGGAAGCTAAAAGCAGGTAATTTCAGCTGTATCCTCTGGATACAGAGGATCAGAGGAAGCAGTAGTTCTTCCTCTCCTTATGTTTTTAAGTCAAGACTGGAAGAAACAGACAAGTCCTTTTATCCAACAAAACTACCTATGTAATATTCATCTTCATAAAGTTCTAATGTTTCTTCTGAATATTCTGAATTCTTTCAATCAAGGAGGAATTCAGTGCTTTGTGTCCCAACTTTGCTCCATAAACCAAGATGCTGCCTCTGCCCTCCGTGTAATTTGGATTAAAATTTCATGTGTTCTCCTTAGTCAACTGGTAAAATTTCAAAAGCTGTTCATGATTTTGTCAGATTTTGATATTCTGCTCTTAGTAAGAGGTGGGGTCCCAGTGGAAGCAAGGCCAGGTGACATGGGAAGAATAGAGATGCTACTTGCCACTGTGGGGAGATATTTTGTGTGCCCAAAGCTCAGTTGGAGTTGATGATCCTGATGGGTCCTTTCCAACACAGCAAATTCTATGATTTAATGATTCCATGGGATCCCATTTGAGCATGTTTTGGCACATCCTTTTGTAATGGTGGTGTAGCAGTGGATTGACTTCACAAAGCATGATTCCTAACCTCTTCCTCTCTCCTGCTGATGGACATAGCAGCAGATGGCTGTGGGATGCGCATGCCTGTTTTTCATTCAGATGCATCAGCAGTGCTAAGTCAGTACTCTCCAGGGCAATGTGTGTGGAGGTGCTGTGCCTCTGTTTTTCTCATTCTCTCCCCATCAGCAAAGGGCACCAGTTCCCAACACTGACCCTCCCAATAATGATTGCTGGAGAATGTGTTTGCCTGTCTGGGCTGCATTCGCTGCTCAAATAGCAGTTTCCTGTCTCCTTTAGGAAAAAAGCACAGGCCAGATGGTGATGCAGGGTGAAAGCACTGCCAGCGCAAAATCATTATCATTAACTACATCTCCCCACAAATAATACATATCTATCTGTCAGAATGAAATCTCCCTTGTGAAATGTTAAAACTTTCCTTTGCAATAATTCTTTTAGAATAAAAGCTCTTTTTATCTACTAACAACTCCACCTGATTAACTAAGAGTGTAACTCTTCCTGGACATGGCAGTGGAATTTACTCTTTATTTTTGAAAGTAAATCCAGCTTAACATCCCCTAACCTTCACAGAAAGCTCATGTTCTTAGGTTGGAATCATGCCCTTAGTATCCATACTTGATGGCTTCACATGATGTCCTGACTACCCATATGTATGTCCATCTGTTAGGCTGGCATGGTGCCCTCCCACAAGTTGCTGGACTTTGGCCCTAGGACTGAATGCTTACTTAAATACTTATGTGACTTCCTGTCTGTGTGGGCGTGTGCATGTGTGTGCTGTAACCCTCCTGCTTCTAATGGGCAGGATGGAAGGTATTTACCTAATTTGCTTCAGGAAAAGCAGTCTAAATGTAACCCAGAACATCTTTAGATAGGGGTGTTTTTGATAGAAAAATGGTAAGCAATTCCATGGAGTGAGTTGGATTTTCCAAGCTGAGTACCTAAATCTAAACAGTTTACTAGCAAAGCATTGCTTTTGCTTAGGAAGAAATGCAAATTCTACAGGGGGAAAAAAAGAAATCAATGGTAAATAGTAATTTTGAGACACCCCATTAACAGACACAAGAATGAAGTTTTCCACACTAAATGGAGGTGGGTTTAGAAAGGTATCCTTCCTAAAAGGGCTGGACTTTCGAAACTCTTCCCATAGACTTTCAGCTTGCTTGTCATGATTTTATTTTGCCAGCTTTGTTTTTCAAGTTGAGTAATTGTGCTTCTCTTATCAACTGCTTCTGGGTGGCATCTAGTTCAGAGCAGACATCCTGGCTCAATCCACATAAGCAAAATGTGTGATTCCAAAGTCCTGTCTCTGCAAACCCTACAGCTATTGACTCAGGCTCTCCTCCAGGAGATGCTCTGCCTGCTGCTTTTCCTTTCTATCACATATGCATGCCTTCTCAGAGATCCTATTAGGCTGTAGACCCCTTAGCATCTCATATCAAATTTACTGCACAGCACACACAGTTTTGACTTCTGATTTACTACTTGGACAACAGAGGAAAGGAAGAAGTATAGATGTAGTAGAGGATTTTCTGGGGCAAAATCACTTAAAAACCAAATGAATATTTTCGCAAATGAATACAATTTTTCCTGAAATATATTTTCTAACGTTTCCTGGAAGATGAAAATTTGCTTGCTGCTGAGAGAAAGACTGTGGTCTGCCTGTTATACTCTTGTGGGAGGCTATGGCACATTCACCCCACTCACGAACCTTTCCGTAGGAAAATGAATGAATAAGACTCTGAGGTTAAGGTCTTCTGTTTGCCATCTTGACTTTCAGTTTCCTGTAACAGTCTGTCAGCCTTCCTTGGACATCTGTTTCAAATGCCTTACAGTAACTTGCTTAAGACATAGCATGCTTCAGGCACAGTGCAAAATGGAATTCATAATACTAAATGATGCAGTGTTCACAGCCACAGCCCACTCCTGGCAAACTGCGTGTTCCATGTTCTGGTTCTTAAGACAACTTTAGTAATTTGTTTAGGTATCTGTATGAGAAATGAATTCTGCTTATAATTTTGTTCTTTTTTTAATAGGCAAAATTGTAATGAAATCCTGGCTAATAATCAAGAAAAAAAAATGTTGATGCTAAGTCATCACGTATCCAGGCTTGAAAATACCCTTTAGCAGAAACCTGTCAAATATAAGTCAAAGCATATTTCTCTCATAATAATCTATTTGCTGCATTTAGGCCTTGTTGATTTGGAAGTTTAATAACTCTAGACATTGGTTATCTTTCAGCTTGCTAGACTGATTACCCTTCGCAACTGAGCAATGCTTACTAGTATTTTCCAATTTTCCATTTTAGATTTGTTTCTTCTATTGAACTTCATAAAAAGTAGGGATGTGTGACTTACATGCAACTGCTTGACTCATGTAAATTGGTGCCTGGCAATTTTAAGGGCTTCAGTGTTTTACCTATACAGTGCCCTTGAACGTACAGATACTAAAAATATACCAGCGCATGCGTGCACGCGTGCACTTGTATTTAAAAGCACGTGTGTTCTATACACAAAGCACTGTAATCAAAGGTCAGGATCATCTGACACCTTTTATTGTGTAACTGTCCTGTTTACAGCTGCATTGTTCAGCTTGAATTTTTAGATTGACTTTTTTCTTCCAAAGCTCTATGTGGGAGTGTTGCATAGAATCAGTAAGTTATTCATCATAATAACACAAGAGGGCATTTATGATGAGAAACTGGAAACAAAACTTAACTTCAGGTGTTCTGAATTATCTTCTACAGGTTATAGATGTATCTTAGGCAAACCGGTCCTAACAGGCAATAGTTAAATACCCTATATGTATTCTTCAATAATTTATTCATGATATGCAAGACTGAACAGTTAAAAAAAAAGAACAGTAAAATAATAAACATGAGTATAGAAAATAACAGTCAAAATTTCACATTGTACCTTCATTGTAACAATAAAGTTTGGTAGATGAAGTCCAGATTTATTTTCTTAAATGCCTGAGATTATGTTATTTTTCTAATATTAATGAGTCATACAGATTTTATGTGCTGATTGAGTCACCTTTACCACAAGAAATTAAAATGTGTATATTACATTCTATTAATGTAATTTCTGACAATTTTTAAATGGTCTATTTATTTTATGGTAATAATTTTTTAATATACACAATATGCATTTTTCTGTGGGGTGAAACCATTACAGTCTACTGTAAGCTCATCCTTTTCAAATTGCAGTAGCTAAATCTGTGGTAATCTCCTTTGAAAGTATGGCATAGAACATGTTATAAATACCACAAGAAGGGCAAAATTTACTGTGCAATAAAGGTCAAAGTGATAAAACCAATAAAGAGTATAATGAAGCCCATTGGCTGTGATTCAGCTGGACACTTAAACAGATGACAATTTTTTAGCTTGTGAGAAGTCTCCTTTGACTTAAGTGTCCGGCTGAATATGTCAGTAATTTGTACTTTGTGTATTACTTTGTTTATCTTTATATTATTTAGACATTACAATTAAAATCTTAGACTTTGTGCAGATATCTGAAATGACAGTGGAAGAACTGAAGTATTTACTAAGCCCAGTGTGAATATGAGAAATTAAGGAAGATTTAAAAAAAAAAATTCAGGAAAAAAAATCCATCCATAGAAACATGTAATTTGAAGTCAAATTTGTATTCCTGCCCGGGCTTTTTTCTACTTTTGAAAAACTTGTATTTAGGAGTTCACTCCTCATATTTCACTTCTACTTACATTGGGCACTGACTTCAAGAAAGGCAGAGAAAGGTAAAGCCCTCCCCATTTTTGGTGCAGCACCACAGCCCAGTGAGGCTCGCTCACTCAATCAGGATTGTGGCCACACCCTCTCTAAATGCCATTGTGTCATGTTGATCAGCAGAGTATCTGAATTTTGGCATACAACTCTATGTGCTTACTCTGATCTCTCTGCTTATCTTTACAACACATTCCATATCTCCCTATAAATCTGGATATAAGGAAACTGTAGTGCTCCCTTAACTCAGAAGCAAGTCATGCTTTGTGCCCCAGGGCAAAGAGATAGAAAATCAAGTCTACTGGTGTCTATGCAGCAGAAAATTTAATTTCAGTTCCAGGTCTTTTGAAATTAATTTCAGTGTCCAAATGACGATCATGATTTTCCTTTCATTAGGACCGATCTTGAATGAGTTGATCTGTGCAAATGTGAGACAGGGTTTCATACCCATGCTGTGCATTTTCAAAACCAGTGTCACAGTAGCTTTGTATCTCTCTTTTGAGATTTCAAACTAGGCTAGGGACTGGCTGAAAGTTATTACAGAAATATTTTCATTTGAGAGAAATGAATCTACATTTTTGATTAATGTAGAATTTTTATGAAGTTATCTAAGGAGAACTTTTTCTTGGGAAAAGAACCAAATAAAAGTAACAAATAAAAACATTTTTTGGGGGAAAAAGCTGTCTTTTAAATGGGAAATACTAAACTGCTACCGTGCCAGGTGTAAGTTGTAGTTTATTGATCCCCTCCTTGTATTTGTTGGATTCTCTGATTGTGCTTCATCTCCCATGATACCTTATAATGTAGTAATTCTTTGAATTGACAAAGTACTGTACAAATTTTTCAAAAAACCCTAAACCATCCAAAATGACAATGTCTGAGAAAACGGAAATAATTCCATATGCATTGGTTTGATACAGGTCTAAATATTTGTTTTCATTTCTTCTGAATGGGAAAGTATAAATTTGGACTATCTTTATTAAACATTAAAAAATTTCCATTAATTTTCTCCTTTCCAAAAAGTTTTACATTAGCTTCTTTTAGACAGACTATATTTTGTAGTTGCACTGTGTGTTTGGGCTTCCTTCAGTTTTATAATGTTAGTGTACCTGAGACTAGCAGCAAAATACTGTTTTTATTGATTTTACCTGTGCTGTGCAGTTGTAAATAACATGTCCAAATTCACATCCTTCAACTAGGGGAAGAGCTCTGGTAGGGTGAAAATTCTCTCACTGTAAAACTCAGGCTGTTCTCTTTTCTTGAGCAACTCTGAAGTCAGAAGGCTCAAGTGCAGGACGACTCTAGAATGAGTATACATACCATTTGGAAGAAATACATTATTTCCCATCAGAAAATGCAAGTCTATGCACCTTTGAAGTGGTACAATATTACTCTTCCCTTGCTCAAGTTTATTGTGTGTTCTGGCTAATCTTGTGTTCCTACTGCAATGGACTTCTGAAACTCCCTTTCAACCCTGCCCTGCCATTTGACACCCAAGGAGAGCAGAGAGAATGACTTCACTAAATCATAACTAGCAAGGGAAGCAAAGACGTGGATGAAAGGAGAAATCAATCTTAAATGAGAAAAAAGAGTAGGAACACTACATGTTCTGCAAGCCAGCAGTTCTCAGGCTTAAATGGAAGTCTAGCAAGCATTACAGATTAAGATGTCTGTAAAAGTCAATGGGAAAGAAAAGAAATTCCTCTCTCTTCCTTGGCAAAGCCTATTGCCTAAACCAAGGTAAACATTAATCAAGATTACAGTATGTCTCCAAAGTAAAAAGGCAGTTCAGATGCCACTCAGACTATATTCTGCTAATCCATTCATTACTCGTGTTAGCACACTAGCATGCCCAACTCAATTTCTACGCTTATCTGGAATTCGCTATTAAAAATTTGTATTCATTTAATGAAACACTTTGTAGCTTATTATTTTACCTTGTTTATATATACCTTGTTTCTTTAATGGGGAAATATTTGAGGGGTGATACAATAGACCATAGAAATGCTTTCATGGTAATTCCTCCCTCAAGAATCTGAAAATGATATTATTTGTCCATGAGGCTTCCTTTAAGTGGTAGTAAAATGCATGTAGTAAAAACCCTACTTAGGCACTTGCTGGCATTCACTTGTTGCTAAATTGCACTTTAAAATAATAATTTTCATGGGAAGGTTTTAATTTTCAGTATTTTAGACTATGTTATATAGATATTATTCTTAAAAAGTTCTGCCGTTGGATGACCCTGGTGATAGTCTGGAAAGCCCAGTTCATGTTACTCTCATGAGTTTTGTTGCAATGTAAAATACGTGTCTTGTTTTAATTTGTTACCACCACAAATGATATCTGAAGTGCTATTCTATGCCAAGTTTTGACAAAGACTGAAGTCCTGCTCCTTTCAGTGATATTACAGATGTGGAACTACAATTGAATTTTGCATGTAATGCTTTCCTAAAACAGAAGGCTTTAAGTAGCAGAACTATGCAAGTTCTTGAGTTGCATAAGCCCACAAACAGATACTGGCATGCAAGAAAGCTTCATTATTTTCACCTGTCTATCTGACTTGTTGGTAATGTGAATTTATGTCTTTTAATGACAGTGGTATCTAAAATTAGAAGTAAAGTATGTCAGAAGACCAAGAGCAGTATATGCTGCCCAAAGTGTAGACTAAAGTTATACTAACTGGGGAGGTGATTGGGATGGGTGGATTTATTGGGATTTATTTTCATTTGTTGTTTGTCTAAACTAGACTTTTGGAATACATTAGCAGTTTAAATGATACTATAAAATATTTAAGTTGGTATAAAAGTTGACAGAAGCCAAAGACTAGCACTAGAAACCTATACATTAGAAAATGACGAACAGTATTGCTTGCACAGTCTAAATTAATATATGTAGTCTAAAGTAACATATGTGCATATATTGTCGGTGGAAATTTTGAAGATCTATTAGAATTTAAATACAGGGAGTATTTATAAATACCTCATAAAATATAATAGAGATAACTTTATCTAATAGTTTACAACATCAGAAATGCAAAGAATAGTATGTAACACTTGAGGACTAATTTTTTACTAGACTGTGATCTTCAGACCTGTTCCTACAGAAATATCATATGGGTTATGTCTTGATGCAATACTAAGGAGGTGGGGAAATGAAGGTAGGAATACAATACTTTGCTAAAGGGTGTTTGTACTCTTTCTATTTCACTAATCCTATCCTTTCACCTGGAACAAAAGTCGTAAGTTATATTTTTTTCTGTTTTGTTGTTGCCTATATTTCCCACCCACGTGAAGAGTAAATATCACTGTTTTATCAGTTATAAATAAAGTGTTACTGTCAGAGCTCCAGTCCAGTCCAGTGTATGGGCTCTGTTGCAGTTTCAGCTAGGATGCTTTGGACTTGTATCATCCAATGTATATTTCTTTTCATATGGCAGAGGCAGAATTCTTCCTAGTTTCTTAGAATGCTGTGGGTGTGAAGTCAAAATGTATCCTTCAAATGGCTTAGGCTGGTACCTAATTTTATGAGCTGACATGGTATTTAATGCAGAGAAGGACAAATTTATATTTTTATAGTAAACATTCAATTATGTCTTATTCCTTCTAGTTCTGAACTCTTCATCCTTTTGTGCCTGCATTGGAGCACAATACTACATATCTGCAATTGTCATGCAGTAAGATACAAAATGTGAATAACTGTCTACATTCTTTTTCTGAATCACACAGGGTTGTTTTAAGCTGTCCAGCGCTATTTAATACATCATTATTTATAATTTTCCCATTCCAACTTCATCTGCCAGAAATATTCAGCTTTATTCACACCCTCAGGAAACACCAGGAGAATCTTCTGCACAGTCAAGATATATTGAAATTTTGCCTCTATTACAGACAGAATATTCCCTAAGGGGCAGCATAACATCTGTGCATTCTGCCAATGTGAGAAAACTAGTCATGCTACTGAAAAGCAATGGTGGTGGCACATGCAATGTACCTTGTCCTCCAATCTTTTCCTTTCCACTGAAAAAAGAAATGAAAATTATCTTGCAAATCAGTTACACTAATAAATTTTCTCATCTGTTTGATGAGATGGAGTCAGAAATAATTTCCTTGACAGTTTTCCAGGTGCCAGACTAAGTCCTAAACTTTGGCTGAAAGAAGACTCTTAGAACAAAAGTATATATTGGTCCTTCTCCTAGAAAAGTTGGAGACATGTTAGGAAATAAAATATTCATATTAATAACAGTACTTTTCCTCTCAAATACAATATATGCTGGTACAAATTATAAGGTACTAGCTAAAACTTTAAAATGACTTCCCTGTTAGCTGTATAGATAATTTTAAAAGTTAAAAATTAGTACCTCAGAGGAAAGGACTCAGAGTAAAATACCTAAAACTTAGATGTTATTTGAAGTGGTATTTTCATGAGTGATATAGATAGCTAAGAGTTTGCCTGAACATGTCATTACAATTAAATAGTGACAGTTCAGTGAATGGTGGTTAACTGGTAAATTCACCCGTTTGCTCTTGTATCCTTCTGTTGTCTCAAATTCCTAAAAATACTGTGAATTATTTTCTCCTTATCTGTTATACAGCTTGGTCCTCTTCTAACAGGTTGATCTTGAACAGTCATTATCCTGCCCCCAAGAACTTCTGCTATGATGCAATATCATATTTACTAACTTGCACATATGAACAGCAGATGGTTTGAGCTGAATACACATAAACATGTGTGACTGTATGTTTCCATCCTTTAGTTCTGTGTAACCCTTCAGCAGTTCTTTGCCTTTGTCATTTAACAGTCTTGTTTTGAAATGGGAAGGAATTCAGACTGCGAAAACATTAATATTTTTCCTGCTTATACTAGTGGTTGAGGGGTTTTTTTATATTATTGTGATAGCTAAGAATACTTTGTCCAACTGTTCAGTAGATATGAAAGTATTTTGGTTCCAGTTGCTTACATCTTGACTGTGTTTAACATCACACAGATGGGAAAGCATGGTTTGGGAAGTCACAAAACATAGTTTGTGAGACAGTGCTTCCAGACACTACTACCAACAGTAATTTTATTAAATTTTAGGATTCTGCTCCACTTTACTTTGTTATTATTTTCTCCTTCTGCTTTATGCAATAACAGAAAAGCCTACTGCTCCGGTTGTTGATAAACTAGCAATTTTTTTTTTTGTACTGAGTCATTTGACATAGAAATATAGAAATGCTCTACCTTCTTATCAAAATACTTATGTTGGATTATTTTGACATTGCTTTATGTGTCAGGTGATTATTTAAAATGTCAGAATAAAACAGTCATGACTTATATGAGTATGAGCTATGCTGAGTGCTTAGCAACAGAAATATGAGTTTATATGCAGAAGATACTGGCATGGCTAAAAGGAGTTGCCTGCCAGTCTAGTGGTGGTTGGGATGCCAACAGCAGCCCTTCCCATGGAATGTGGGACATGGTGCAGCCTCACCACAACTTAGCATCTCTGTAACTACAGTGTAAACTGGAATGTGCAATTTGGCTTCTCCCTTTGAACTCCATGCATTTAAGCCACAGCAGAACTTGGCTTGAAAACATTTCTAAAATTTATTTGCTATTACTACTGACTTTCTAGGCAGATACTTATCTTGACTGAAACATTTTCCTGTATTTTGGGATGAGACACAGCTATGCAGTAGTATGTTCTACCTCTGTACCTGTGCTTCGGCTTCCACAGATCAAAAAGAGACCACATTGCTTTTGACCCATGACTGGTAGTGCCCTGACTGACTGCCTCAATTAGAGCCTAAATTTAAATAGCTTCTAGTACAGTAGGAATAAAAGAAAAATGTGGTTCTATGTGGAAAACATTCCACTGTTCGTTTTTCTGTCTACACACAACAGCTCAGACTTGCAGTAACTCTGGAAGAGTTGCATGACACGATGACTTCATATGGCATACGTAACAATCTTTTCTGTTCAGTTTTGTACATATAGGAATTGCCTTCCAATGTATGTTTTCCTGTAACTATATCTTTGCATTACCTTGTTATGATTACAATATTTGAGAAAGTAATAAGTATGTGCTAAATATTTGTTTTGTAATATGGTTAAAATATACAAATAGCTTTTACCAAAGCAGTCACCTTTAGTCCCTGAAGTACAGATCATGGATGAAGTCTAGCCAGA
>NW_008235774.1:189002-221103 GCF_000691975.1 Corvus brachyrhynchos | reverse complement strand
ATTTTTAATTCCATCATCATTAGCTGCTTGCATTTGGTAGCTGCTGCTTCTAAATAATACTTTGCAGGTTTTATGGACTATATCTGACTCAGTTTACATATTCATTATCTTTAAAAGCTTATGAAGAAAGGGAACAACACTATAAGATTTAAAAAAATCCATTCTAGTGGAGTTAGTAAATTAAATGGCATTTATAATCCTTTTAGGCTGTCCATATATTTACTCAGAAACCATTGGTGCTGAACGATGGAAGAAAATCTCATTTTGCATCTACCTGTCACTGTCAACCTTCAAACCTACCCTGATATCTAAATACAATTCCAAAAGCATATTGGAGGAGAAATTAAATTACTAAAATGTAAATTAGGTGTCTGAACCTCAATTATTTTGCTACAGAAGATGAAGAAAATTAGACACCAAACTACTATGTATTTATAAATTTTCTTGCTGATTAGTATACTCCTTCAGTAAAAACACATAGTCAATCATGATAACAAATTAAACGCCACATTTGGACTAGACTTCTTTTAATATATACTGGTGTTAAAAGAACTATTGTAAAAAGGTCTTGTTAACCAAAAGATTACTTAATCCTATATACAGACTATTCGCTATAACATCTTCAAATAAAGCTAAAAATATTTTCAACAGAAAGCAATTACAGACATGCTTGGGGGAAGGTTTACAAAATCCAGCACAATGCTGAATAAAAGAATGAAATTCTTGCCACAAGAAAATTAATGTAAGTGGACTTTATTATATTTCAGTGTTGTACAAAAACATGGTAAGAGCAATTATTTTCTTGTCAAATGAAGGATAATGAAAAATAACTACCCTATTCAAATATATTAATTTTTATTTCAAGATAAACAGCAGATATTGTGTGAGAAAGAATAAAGTTATTGAAAGTAGTTGTTCTGATACGAAGTAATTTATCTGGAATGGAAATGAGTTATTTTTCTGCCTAAACCTAAAAATAAGCCAATCACAAAGCTGGGAGAAACATATTTCTTTAACAGTTTTTTTCTAACTGTTTAACCTTTGCTCTAATGCTGGAGCATCTCCATCAATGAGATGCTACTGAAGAGCAGCAGCCTGCATCTTATCACTGTGATTTATCTCAGTGCTCAGAACTACCCTGTATAGCAAATTGAGAAACCCCATGGCTACAATTGCTAGACCAGCTAAAGCTGACAAGGTGCTAGGTTGGTGGGAATTTTCAGAGAAAAAATGATGATTGAGGGAGCCACTGATGAAGCTGATGCTGCAGGGCTAAGAGGGAGAGACGTGTCTGTAAGACAGATGTGCAGACATACACAAAAGGAGACTGTAAGCATTTTTTTAATCAAGAGTTTTGTTCCCTAGTTAACACTTTTATTTCATGCTATTGCCTCCACACCTTAGCCTAGATTTGCATTTTTTCAACCCAATGTTATTTTTGCTTTCTTTAAAATAGGTTTTCATGTCAGTTTTGTACTACAAGATGCCAGGGCCACTCTTAGATATTCTGTTTGTCTCTACTACATTTGAAAGTGGAGGCAGGATTCTAGATACAGATGAATGAAACCAGTACACAGCATCAGCCAGTACAGATTGCAGGCATTCAGGAGTAGGCAGACTGGTGACAGTGAAAGGATGAGAGAAGCTTCAGGTTGCCTCTATACATGAGCTATTATTCATATATACTGACAAAGCATAGGAATACCCAGTGGTCAAATTTACTCACAAATGCATACAATCATTATACATGAGTATGTGTTTAGAAATTGCTAGTAGGTAATAATTTCTCATCTTTAGAAGTATCTTATTTATTAACCATAAATATTTTTTGGTATATATTTACAGTGTTAACAATTTCAAATATCAGTCGCTATCTGTGTGAAGTTTTGGGCAGTGAAGCTAAAGGCTAAATTTTGCAGAAGCTTTATATCAACATGAGCCAAAGTTTCTGCTAACAGAAACAGTCCTGGCTAGTCTTGGGTTGCTCATTTCCACTCCATTCAACTCCTTTCTTTATGCAAATACAGATGATTATGTGACTGTGAAACCAGAGTGAATAAAATTAAACTGGTTTTTGGCTGTCTAATATTAACTCAATTCTCCTCCCTTTTCCAGATCACTAGAGAGACATGTATGCCATTGTGTAAGCGGGAAACCTGGGGTCAAGAATAAGCACTTGAGGCAGACTGAGTACAAAGCTCTTTGTCTCAGTATCACTGACAAGCTGTTTATGGTTACAGATACATTTTCAGAAACAGCTAGTCCTAATTACCTTATTAAATAGATTATACAGGGTCAATTTCTTTTGCCAGTGCTGAGCATTTCTTTGGCAATATCCAAAAGTCCAGCTTAAGTTTTGCCTCAGCTGTGTATCGTTTGTTCCTACAATGTGATTACCTTTTGTTTGTGAAGGCAGTGTGGATTATTCCTTAAATGATAATATTAACAGTTGTCAGAACTCAACTGTCTTCTAGGCAAATGTAAAACTTTCATTTTGTAGCACAGTTGTTGACATCAGTCATATTCCACTAACAGCAGAAAAGTGTAAATTTTGAATTAGTCTTTGATTGCTTTCATTTATACCCACAGGGTTTATGCAGACCTGGTTATAAAACAATGCTACCTACTGTAATACAACACATTTTTGAAACAGAACACTTATTATAGACTTCAAAGCAGCTCACACTATGACACTGTTTCAAGATGATTGACTGTAATAGTTACAGATTAGTTGAAATGCATTACAGGATATGCATTATATATCAAGACATAAGTTATGAGAAACTACTGTCAAAGAAGCAATTATGATAGCTCATCTTGCAATGCTAATTACAAAATGTCTGGAAAATATGTTATCTACATTTATGAAGCTTCCTGCATTGATCAATGAAGTAGATATGACAGTGTAAAGAGGAGTACTATGATTACTAAAACCCTAGTTAAGTAGGTGTCTAAATGGCTCTGGGGAACTATTCATAAATGTATACTGGTGCAATACTAATCTATAGAATAAGTGGAGTTTGGAAATTATTTTGTAACCTTGAAAGAACTTCTAGTTCCATAAAGTGGTTTTGCTCAAGTTGTCTAGGATACCTTCCAACATAACTAAAAATGGTGATACTCAAATCTAGCAGTGAACTAGGAAACAAGCTGTATAAAAGACAAATGAGATCCTAAAACGTATTTCACTTGCAAGACACTGTTGACACTTGATCTGAAATTTTAAATACCATTCTGGACATCCTAGTTCAAGAAAATTAAACAGAAATCGGCATAGATGCAGAGAAATGTAGGCAAGAGAATGAGAGGCTTATCTTGCTAAGAAAAGGTGTTATATGGCCTTAGCCTTAGGTTAAGAAAGCAGACAAGTCCTATATGGAAGCACAATGGTCATGAGATAAGAAATATTTGAGCCAAAGTCAACATCAGCAGCAGAAGGAATGGTTATTAACAGCTCAGGTACACACCTCACCAGAAAATTAAATAAATGTACATAATCATAGCAATAATCAAATTCTGAAACAGCCTTTCAAGCAGTTGATCCAAAACCCCTAATTTTGTTCAAGTTGAAATTATGAAAGTTTAGTAAACAGTTTATTTGGTGTGATTCTCTTCAATAGAAGCCGGTTGGACTTCATAGAATCACAGAATCAGAGAATAAGCTGAGTTGGAACAGAGCCATCAGGATCATCGAGTTCAACTCCTGGCCCTGTACAGGACACCCCAAGAGTCACACCCTGTGCCCAAAAGTATTGTCCAAATGCTTCTTGAACTCTGTCAGGGGTGGTCCTGTAACCACTTCCCTGGGAAGTCTGTTCCAGTGCCCAGCCACCCTCTGGGTGAGAAACCTTCTCCTGATATCCAGCATAAACCTCTCCTGGCTCAGCTTCCTGCCATTTCCTTGAGTCCTGTCACTGGTGGCATTGAAGTACTTTCAGCCTTAACATTCCTGTTGCAACTGAAATACCTTCTTAAATCTGCTTTTCAGTTAGCTTTCCAATCCCTTCAAATACTTTTTATAAACTCATAGGATTATTTTTATCCTTTGCAATGGTATTAATAGCAAGTCAATGGTTATTTCCATCTACCTCTTCATCAGTGTCTCAATGATGATTAAATATACCTGCATTACATTATGCACTGTCATTACTGTTCAGACTGGAGTTTTCTTTCCTGCTGCAACAATTTGACTAAAAAAATGAAAATAATTGAAAAATTGAGAAGTAAGTTCTTTCCATGTCTACCATTTTTGGGAGTACCATGGAAAATCTGCTATTATTTAGAAGCTTCAGTTTATATATGAATAGAAGGACAGCCTCTCGAAGTCCACAGATTTCCTTTATACAAATAAAGGCGTAAGAGTAGCTAAAACCATGGCACCATTTAGAAGGGAATAAATAGATGTGAGCTGCTGCTGACACACAATAGTTATCAATTAGTTCCTCTGACACACAGAAAGGAATTGCACATTTTTTTTCTTGAAGTCCAGAGTGAACTCTCCATCTGTGGACTGTAAGATAATATTGTATGAAGGTTCTGATTTGTAAACTTATTTTATCTTTTTTAGATCTATTTTTCCTCAGAATAGTATATTTTGAGTTGCTAGTCACATCTTTACAATTTTTGAAGTGCCATTTTTATTTAAGAAATGGTTTCTTAGTCACCAAACCATACCTATGGAATATGGAGATAATTTTATAAAACAATCTTTGAATAAGTGGATAATGCAGTACTTGAGAACTTCTGCAGTCAAATTTATTAACAAATCTTTCACAAATAGTACTGCCATTGAAAAAATGATGTTTCTGTAGATTTTTGCATTATACATTAAGAATATTTGCTGGCAGAAGTTGCTAGTGGGCAAGGGATAGACAGTCATTAACCGTTAGCTATGCCCTCTACTGAAAACTTGTCAAGAACTGTAACAGTACCTATGTGTCATTAAGAGTCATTATGTCATATCCTAAATTACCTGTAATGTTAAGTGAGGCTAGGAAGGTCATTCTGCAGAGAAATAGACTCATGCTCCTGTATGTGTGTTATCTTGATGCTATTTTGAATGTATCTGTTTGACACTTTTAGCTAAACATTCGAACACAACTGTTTTCCAGTAAACACACCTTTTGTTCTCTCCTGTTAAGATACTAAATAAAGATTTATTGATTTGAAGAAAATATCACAGGCTCAGAAGACATAAATGAGTATCATGATTGAAAATCTATTCTGTCACTTGGGGTTGCTTGTATTTTTAGCTTTGGGAGGACAGCCAGAAGGTAGTGCAAAGCCTGACCTTTACTCCTCAATAATCAGACCTATATATAGTATTTAACTGGACATGCCTTCATAAAAGAGCTTCAGGTCCTTGGTCTCCCTGTTCTTATTAAACAAAAAAGTTGCAGATGTGGAAAAGCTTACTTTGCTTGCAAGTAGATCTAAAAGGAATCCACTCCTCATCTTATATTCCGTACATTTCTTGGATTTAGGAAGAAGTCATCTTCCTTAAGTGCCTATTTTTCTGCTTCTCCCCAAATGGTATATGCCTGCTTGGGTGTATACTTTTTGCATATTCTCTACAGTAAGTGAATACCACTCTCCTTCAGCTATGCAGCATTGTTCTAATTGAGAAAGGCAAGAAGCATTAATCATCAAAAAGGCTCCAAACATATTTGCTTTCATAGATTTAGTACATCATAAGCAGCAACATATACTTGCCTCTAGGGCTGACTTGACCTATGTGTCAAGCTTGCTTGCTAAATGTGTCATACCTCCATAACTGTTTAAAAGCTTAGAAGGAAGAGAAACAAAGCTCTATGGTAAGAGTTAAGTACAAATTTTCACTTTCCTATCAGTAGCTTCATCACCTGGTTATAATTTTGTGACAGTCTTTAAAACTTTTAACAGTGAATCAGCACAGAATGTATTTGCTTTAAAAGTATTGCAAAATTTTCTGGGTAAAATCACCTATCTTAAATCATTGCTCTTTCATCCAGTATTTTGACTGTAATTTGACAGAGAAGAAGCTGAAGATAGTCCTGAGCCAGGTTCTGGATCCAGAGTTATAAATTTAGACAAAATAAATTATAAGATTATTTAATTAATTACAAATTAGGAATAAACTCTTGTTATCTTTCAAAGGCTCAAAAAAAAATTACAAATCTGAATTTTGTTGTGATTGGATATTTTACAAGAATAAAGCCATATTTACAGTACACAGAGCAGCTGCAGTTGCTCACGTATATTTACCTGTGAAAAATATAAGGAAGCAGAAAATACAGACTTGCCTACTAAAACGACTTCCTCTGTCTTCTGAAAATGCTTCTCTTGTCAAAGCAAAATATCTTTTATTAGAAAAGATGTTACTTGAAAATAAGATAGGCAGACACTACACTTTCCTGATCCTGTACACAAAAGAATTTTGCATTTCCATTAAAAATATATGGCTTGTGGGACTCAGCTGACAGGCATGCCTGTCTTCAAAGCCTGAGGATTTGCCTCTATGGCCAAGGTGGTTTATGTGTTCTTTGGCAGCTCCTTGCTTTGTTAATAATTTATTGTAGTTCTCAAGTGGTTTCAGTCAGCTTCAGTACAGACTTCCAATTATACCTTAAGGAGAATCATGTAACAGTTATGGCCAGATTCTAGCCCAGTTTGAATTGAAAACACTTACAGGTGATTAAACATTCTCATGATCTAATCACATGCAGATTTTTTTTCAAAGAAATTTCTGTCCAATCATCTTGAAATTTCCACAGCAAATTAATATTAATATATATGAAAACACTATTTAAACAATTGGACTAACATAAAACATGTTTATGGCAAGATCCAGACCCCAGCTCCTCCAAGAGACAGTGATACCTTTATCAAAAATGTCTGTTTCCTGAAGATCAGTAGAGATGTGTCTGACTACTCTGATAATAGGAATATTCAGTTACACACTTCCCTAAAGAATCTTATTTTTAAAATGAAATTTGCTTTAAGGTTTTCCCAAGATTCCTAAAGGACATATCAAGGACTTAACAGGATTCTTTGTTTTAGTTACAGATTGTCCAGCAATGCTGTAGACAAGCTTGAGCAAATAATTCTAACCAAATTTTTCATAATTCTGACTTTATTTAAAACCAATCCAAATTGCTAAGGAAATATTTATCCCAGAAAGCTTCAGTAGGTCTTGTTCATTAAGGAATCAGGTGTCTAACTTTTCTGGAGTTTAAAATCTATTTGTACTATCTGTTGTATTCCCATTTATACCTTGAAAAGACATTAATAGAGATCCAGTTATGCTTTCTATGTATTTGACCAATAAGGTCAAAAATAGACTATGCAGGATAGAAAATACAAAATTCTGGCTTCATTTGGGTAAGGAGACATTTTGATGCTTCTATCAGTGGGACCAGATTTCTCTTTGCAATACTGCTAGCCTTTTAAAATATTTTTTTAAATTTCATCTTGGTTTCTCATGTCATTCTCTTCTTTATGGCTAAAGTGGGAGAATTAAAAAAGACCCAGTACTAAATGCCTTCTGGTAGTCTTTGAAAAGTTGATGAGTATGTAAAAACAAATATCTGGTGGTTTAGTAATGTAAAATATAATGAAATGTGAGTAAAATTAAATGAAAAGTAGAATGAAATGAAATTTTGAATTAAGGTTTTCTTCAATAATAAATTTTCATGAAAACAGTTATTAGGAAATATCCGAGTTCAAAAGAAAGTCTTGTGTCTGCTTTCTATGAAATCCAGCTGCAGTGAAGTGATTCAAAATGAACAAGTCAGAAATTCAGAATTACTACAAAAATTCAGTCAAGTGTATATGCATCAGCAACATCGCAGCACAAAAGATACATTCAGAATTAAATGTCTGCTTTAAACTTCAAAACAGTTTCTCATCTGGATTCAGTTGATCATATCTGTAATAGGCAATGCAGACCTAAGTAGTATATGAAGCCCCCATGCACTAAGTAGTATGGAAAACCAGCTGTGTGTTCAAAGTCAAATGTGCAATCAGTTATATTTGCTCTTGGAATGGTGTATTCATGTGTTTTATTTTGAATTCATGTAGGTTGAGTACTCACCTGGCTTTTATGATACTGAAAAATTTCTTGTACAAGAGGAAAGCTATAGTTTCCCTTCTAATCTGATTTATTTCCTGCCAGCTACAAGAGCTTAAAAAATCATTTTGTGGCTGAGGACTGCCCTCAAGAACTCATGATGTAATACTATACCAGGATGCATACAAGAGAGATGCAGAAATAGAGACCATGAGGAAAACAGTCTGAAATAGTAATAAAACAACAGTCAACAGTTCAGTCTATCCCACTGTATGCATAGCAAGAGTCATAGTCTTCAGGAATATAATAGTTTATATCATTTTTTTATCATATTGGGGCAGAGCAAGCAGACCCCTTGAGTTCTGGGGACTGACACTAAGATATCAGAGGTACAATTTCTCCTGGAGGGTCTCTTTAGGAATGTAGCCTCAGTATGTTCTTGATTAATCAAGAGTATGCTCAAGATTATTTTTATGTCTGTTTATAAATACATTCCTACTCTGACCATTATGCAATGGTAATATGCAAGTCAGTCTTGAGTTAAATTTTCTACTTTTTCCATTAAAAAAATAGCATTACATCCTCAAAGACTCTGATCCCCTATAGACTTCTAATTTTTTTGGAAGTATTATACAAAATGTAGAATTTTTTCCTGCTATGTGATATATTAATATTCTTGTTTCACTGTTTATATGCAGTAAACAGTCTAAATTCTTCATCATAGAAAGAAATAATTTGCAATTGGATGTGCTTTTATAGTCCCAGAAAAGAAAAAAAAAAAAGTTATAGCTCTTCCAACTGCATTCTATCTTGGTGGTAGAAAAGACACCATTACACAGTAGTGACCTTTCTGACTACAAAAGAGAATGAAAAGGATTAGTCAAACATGACAAATGCACATTCTGAAAATAGTCATAGAACATTATTCATAATTAAGAGTAGATGTAAAAGACAAGGAATTCAGACACTGTTAATGTATCTTGTCACCTTAAAAAGACAACACTATGAGCAAGGAAATGTTAAATAACAAAGATGATGCCCTCAGTTTCCAAGTTAGCTCTGTGAACTGCAATTTTAATTCACTTTAGTCTTCTTAAATGGGGAAATTTGTGACTGAAGAAAAAGAGACGATACTTTTAAATCCCAGCATCCTGATTTTATTTTTGAAGATATTTTTATAATTGCTGTTTATATTATATTTGGTTGTGACAGTCTGGCAGAGAATCAGCCTAATACAAAGATCTATTTAGATATGTATGCAGCATTTTAGCACATCAAGCACAGCTCATGTTTTTTAACTTTATTTGTCATAGTTCAATACCTCTTTGACATGCATTAAAGACATCATCATAGATTTAAAAATGTTTTGACAAATCTTGTCTGTATGCACTTTATGGTAACTTGAATGCAAAGCCATTTTGGCATTGTTTCCCAATTGACTATAGTGCAAATTCTTCAAAATTTTACTCTGGAACATGAAAAACCTACTCCACCAAAGGCAATTGCAGTAATAAATACCAGATTAGTTAATTTCTATTCAGCTCTACTGCCTCAAATCTGACAACCTGCTTTGTCCTTCAGGAAAACAAACCCATTATGCCACTTTACTGTATGTGTGATAAATTAGATAATATTAAAAAGCTGCTCAAAATTAATGCTTACAATGGACTTACCTGTTTTTTTTGTGTTAATAGTTAGCATCAGATGTGTTTTTCAATCATAGCTCATCTGAGTTAGCTTAATCTGATGGAATATGATTAATCAATATTCAGACTGATAAATCTGGTGTTCTCTGTGCTGTAATCTAGGATGATCTTTAGCTTTTGTGTAGTTGTCTGCAATGTTTTCCCTTTTTTGCAATATGTTCTTGGATGAATGATGGCATTTAAATTATCTCTGGCCTCTGTGTCAATACTTGCTGAAGTAATTTGGATTAGTTTACTCTCCTGGCTATTACTTTATACTTCTGTGGATTTAGGAATCACATAATCACATAATTTACAGTCAGGATGCATTGTAAAAGAAAAAAAAGTCTTATGAGCCTAGGAAGCAGAGGCTCAACTATTCTTTTCAATCCTACTCAACTGTATAGATCTCTGTTCTTCAAACTTTGGAAACGACATTGGACAGGAAAAAGTTTTCAAAATTTTCTTATAGATAAATTAGCTTCAAAGGGCTCATATAAAAATAAATAATATTTCTAATTATTAAATCCCATGAATGCTTTGTAAATAAGGGATCCATTCAACTGGGGTTATATCAGGTACCTTGTCAGAGTTCAACTAAAGGTGAGTTTGTATTGAAAGTTAGGAAAAAGCAACTGATACAGATACATATGTGCTGGCTTTGAATTCTAACAGAGACCTTCTGTCATTAGTTCTGTTTTACCTAAGTCATCATGATAATCCATAATACCTATCCTGTCTGGGACTGGAGATGATTAAATACAAATGTTGGAATAGATTTAGTTCATAGGCATAATAGAAATTCAGTGTGATAATATTTTGCAATAGGCTTGTATAACTTACCAAGCCTCTCTGTTGACTCTGTACCACTGGCACCAGCTCTTTGTACTTAAAGGGTGAACATACCACATTCAAAGACAATAAAAGAAGCTTCCATTTTATTTAACCAGTGTGAAACTGAGGAAACAAGATAAAGTATTTAATGTTTTATATGTAAATACACTAATGTAGATAACTACTCACTATTTCCTATTTTGAATGAAATAGAGGCAGTTTTATATAATTAAGATGTTTAAGTTAGCATAAATAAATTTAAGACAGATTGGAAGGGCCTCTTGCATCACCATTGCAACTTGCTGGCTCTGCAGGAAGTCATGCGCTATTATTCTTTTTATTGCTTATGTTCACCTTTGCAAGTTGGGTTCCAGACTGCATTGACAAAAGTGCGTTGCAGTTTTATTTCTGCAACAAAAAATATACATGGAGAATATTATGCTTTATGCCTGCTCCCCCTTAAATTAAGGAAAAAGAATACAAAAGGTATAAATTAATTAACACAATTAACTGTGTCCTTGGCCAAAGTTTTCTATATACAGTTCCTTTGTGTCCATTATTTGAAAGATTTAATGCAATGCTGATTGCAGGAATGTGCTGTGTATTCAGGTATTTCATCACAATGGAAGTTTGGATGATCATGAAAAATCCAGGAAAAGCATTTAATTCGATAGCATTTCAAAGCTTGCACTGCTTCAGAGCCAAGTCTGAGATGCTAAACCTTTTTATCGACAAGAATATTACTATGAATCACAAGTGATGATCATTAATTAGAAAATAATCTGAGAGTAACTGTATTTATATTCCCTTGATACACATTTAAAATCTGAATAAAATGTTTTCTTACGAGTACTGGGTTTTTTTTTTTTAAATTCAACTTCAAGTCACCTTTCACTCACACATTAAATCACCAAATCCTTTAGATAAAGATTAGCTTATGTAACTGGTTGATCAGTGTCAGTTGCCTGAATCACTGAGGTTACTGCTCTGCTAAAATTCTTGGCTAAAACCCAGGATATTTTATTTCAAGCTTAACAAGTTGTATTTTAATAACCACCTTGTTCAGCCTTGCAGTCCATGTGCAGATGAAATATTGATAATGAGAAAGGAGTAACTTTATGAAACATTTTTTTAAGGCATACGGACTGCAGAGTTTATGGACTAGTGAATCACAGGGCCAGGACCTGTTGCATACTTAGAACAAAATCAGTTTCATTTTCTAAACGATTTTGTGCACAAAAGACTTTTCTTTTTCCAGCTACAGTAGTTGTTCTAATACATGGTATTTCCTTTCCATGCTTTCCAAGCAAACCATGATTTGCTTGTATCCTTAGGTGAAGTTTCTGTAACAAAAATTGTATTAGTCATTCCTGAAACATGTTTTTTTAGCCAGCCCCTTTGCAAAAATTCCTAGCACCTTACTCTCTGCTCTATTTATTCAGGGAGTCAACTGAACCAACACCAATTTCTGGCAGGTAGAAAATAGTTTTGAAATAATCTCTCAATTAGACTAAGTGGGAGAAGTGTTTGCAGTAATTGCTTGAATTTCACTCAGACTTAGGGACATTCCACTGATCGGAGGGGCTTTTTAAGCCACCCCTAAGGTTTACTTGACTTCCTGTAAGTAGTGGTACAGCTTCCTGAAATATTCTTTTACTCCAGGCATATGTTCAGGATTAGTAACTGAAAGGTTGTTGTCATGGCAACCACTAAGAAGACTTTTTGTTGTCCAGAGTTATCCCAAATAAAGGAAAATAACATGGATAAATTCTGAAATGTAGTTCTCATTAGAATTCAGGAAGATCCTTGCTCCAGTGGGGAAATACATGTGAAAGAAAAGATGTGCTGCAGTGTAAAACTCTCTCCAGTCATGCTGAAATGCTGAAGAAAAGAGTTTTTGCTAAGGATCTGAAGCTCATAGAAAAAACATAATAAAGTTCAACAATGGGAGATTGTGTTTGTACAGCAGAAGCTTAAGAGCTGATGCATATGGTGTCTGAGCAAGTGTCCTGCAGAGCCAGCTGAGTGTTCTGCTTTTACCTACCACTGCGGGCTTCCCATTTGTTTCTTAAAGTTACAGCACTTTTGCTGGTGGAAATTGCCTTTTGCTTTTGGCTAAATAAACAGACCTGAACAGATGGAGCATGACAAAAGCAAAGCAATGTCGTCTAATTTATCTCTGCTTATGGAACTCTTATGTACAGTCAGTCATGGCTCCACACAGGGGGTCTCTTTGCTATTAATTCATAAGCAAAAGACCCATGGAAGCCAGTCAGCACTGGCTGAGTAACTAATGAATACCAGGGAAAGTAAGGTAGAAATATTTAGTAACAGTGGAGGGAGTAGCAGGGGTCAGAGAGGTTCTGAGTACATGATTTATTTTTTGTGTTTCTTCTGGCTTACATTTTGGTTAGCTGAAAAGGATCTGGTGTAGACAAACATATGCATAAACTATAAAAGGATTGTTGAATGGGTAAAGCATTTAAAAATGTAACTATTTAAAACACTTAAATGCTACTTTCTGACCAATATCTGGACATGAAGATCAAATTAAATAACCCACCTTTTTTTTTTCCTTTTTAAACTTTTTTTTTTTTTTTAACCCATGTGGAATGTTTATTCAAAAAAATTTAAAAAGTTATGGAACTTCCTACTTTTATTTCTGCCTCAAAAATGTTCCTTTTTTTTTTAAACACTTCCTCTTTATACTTCTACTATCTAGATTTTGGAATTGGAATAGAAATCTGTTTCTCAGCTTGTCATCTCAGTTGATATCACAGTAAATCTAGCAAGAAACATCAATTCCCTTTTTTTTTTTAGTGTGTGAACTTCTGATTTTATCTTTCTTTTAGTTTTATGTTTTGGAAGATGCATGTTTAACTCTTTAATATTGACAAGTAAATTATCTCTAAATTAATAGATGATGAACTGCTTGTTTAGCCTATTGAATAATTCTTATTTCTCATGAGTGAATGATGTTGTATAGTATTACTTTCTTCCCTTCCTGCTTAAATGAAAGTAATCATTAGCTTTAGAAAATAATGAATTACAAACAGCAAATAGAGATTAATGAACAATGAATAATATTGTGTTCTTATCTGAAACCAAATATCAGTACTGGCAACTATTTGTAGAAAACAAAAATTTTCCAAATGTTAGTTGGGAATAAAGCAAGTTTGCTTATTATAATAGCAATATATAATAAAAAGCCCACTCTTATGATTCCATGTATGTTTGAGTGGTACTTCTGGTTAATCACTCCCTTTGAATAATGATTATGATCATCCTTAAAGGATTATAATAAATAAATAAATAATAAACACAGCACTGTTTCAGGTGCTTAGCTACTCAGCCAGATATCACTTCTGTGCAAATAGCAATCTTTTCTGAATCACATAGTATGATAAATATATTCACTCTGCCATACTATTTAGATGGATAAGGGGAATAAATGGACAAATGACTTTAAAAATAATTTTCACATTGCAAAAAATGTCAGTTTTGGTTTTATTCTGTCACAGTTTCCATTCTGTGAACTTTAAATATACCTTTAAATTTCCTTTTAGATACAAGACTGGAATTTTGCACTTTACATATTAACATTAAAAACCCCCTTTTATTTAGCTTCCATATAAAAGATACTATTTTGAAATGCCACAGAACCTGGTTAGGGCAATAATAAAAATATTTCTCATTGAGTTGTATTCAGTGAGGAACTTTGAGATTTCCACCACATGCTTTCTAATTTTGACTCCATACCTTCTTGTAACAGTTCATAATTCATATAAGAATTTTTTTTACAAGCGTAACAACTGTTAAATACAATTTACGTAAAGTATAAAATTTAAAATTAAAATTAATCTTTTATCGCCATTAGGTTGCATGCAGAGATAGTGTATTAATCAAATGTTGCCTACTTCTTGTTGGAGGTTAGCTATTAAATCTTTGTTCTTTCTGAAATATATAGTAAAGTACCTGTCATTTCAGATGCAGATATTAACACACAGCATTTTTTTTTTTTCAGTGATATTTCTTATCCTACAAATTTGAGCCCTGTTTTAGCTCACTGCAAACACTTTTCCCACTTCTGATAAAATGCTCTGCCATGGACACTTTGGATGCATTAACTCAAATTCTGTGATAATAGGGGTGAGTTTGTATTTTGTTATTAAGTATGGGTAAATAATATTATTTCACTGTATTTTGACTTACTCATAAAGCATAAATACTAACTCTTGCAGGAAACCTAAAATGGTTCCCTTCTTACTGTCTAACACTGACCTACAACCATGATTTTTACCCAGTGTTGGGAAAACTTACAAAAAGGGATTGTTTTAACCATCTGCTTTACCAACTTACAAAAAAGGATTGTTTTAACCATCTGTGGATGGAGACACTGAGGCGAAAGTGCTGGTTCAGGTTGCATTATTCCTTCTGAAATTATGAAGGAAAATACTGAAAGATTACTGAATGTTAAATAGGAGAAATGTGCACCTTAATCATAACAGATGCCCATGTGTTTTATACAGCACAAGCAAGAGTCCAGGACTATAGGAACTGATACATATTGTACTGGTGTTTCCCCATGGAACTACCACTACTAAAAGTGCCTTACGTACTATGGAAAAAGCCATTAAAATCAGCCATTAAAAAGGAAATGTTTCTTTATAAATTGAAATTTATAAAGAAACATTTCATTCCTTGCTCTGTTACAAACCATGTTACCATCTTTTAGTGAAAATTGGAGATTTCTAAGTGCAGATATGGTCAGTAATGACTGTGTATTCAAAAGATGATTGGGTGTTAGCAGCTAAACTAACGAAAGACTTTGAGTGTAAATCTATATTAAGTCACATTGCTAACAAACCAGATGTTAAAAACAGTGTTTACAATGGGCTACCCATGTTTGTTCTAGTACAGTTCTCTGTAAGAAGTGCTAGGAAATTCTTGGTTTTGGTGGTGAAATTAGTGTTTATTCAACATAATACCAGACCAGGAAATTATCCATGCCCAGGATATAAACAGAGAATTAGGATTAGGAATGTATGCTTGATCTGAATGTTATATAGTAAAAATTATTGCATTTAATTTAAACTCTTAGTAGCTTTTTATCTATGTAAATTTTTTAAAATTTTTGGCTAAATATAAAAAAATATGTTTTTGACAATTTGATTACATGATGTTATAGTAAGATTAAATATCCATTGTTACACCTTCTATAAGAACCACATAAAACAGTAGATTGTTTATTATTTCTTTTAAGTTTTCTACATTTCTAAGCATTAACTGCTTAATCTTCATGCTGCTTTAACTAGCATTTTTAGCTGAAATTCCTGCCCTGGATAACCCCAAATCGCTGCAGATTCTATTGTAATTTTTAGACTTTCATTCAGCCCCGAACACTTAGTTTGGAAAGTGTTAATTCCAATTTCTACCAGCCCGTTCAAGCATCTGAATGTGATTTACACTTTCTTGGATATAAAGATATATCTGTATTGATCTGATACTTCATTTTTAGCATCACCTTTCCTGATCTAATGAATGCAACCAAATAGCTCCTGAATGGGTTCCTGGCTCTGCCTTTTTCTTTGTCATGATATCATCAGTGGGAGCTGTGAGTTAAGCCTAGGGGGTTTTTTTTGTTTGTTTTTATTTGAATAAAATGCATCTACTCTCTTTTCCTTCTTTTTGGGGATACATCCTCTCTGGCCTTTTAGCTGCTACTATATATTGACAAACATATTCTGCTTTGCTATGTTTGGCCAAAAGACTATGTCTGGTTTTATCAGCTGCTGAACATTTGGTCCATTCTAGTTCTATTGCAGGTTCTGCCTTGTTTCTGAGTCTGCAGATCCTGTCCTGTGCCTATGTATTTCAGAAATGTATGGACTTTCGTGACTTTACCAACAAATTGAAAGTATTTGCAATGGTTCCCTTATGCTCAGTAACACTCAAAGCTTGGCTGTCAGGCTATGAGACAAAATCCAGCTACACAGAGGCAGTCAATGCCAAGTGGAAAGCCCTGGCTGGCAAAATCCAGAGCATGCCTTGCAGAGTGTTCAGAAACTTAATCCTATTTCCATAAGAGCATGTCACAGTGTTCACCACTCTCTGTATGTATTCTTGACAGATAGCTGGCTTGTCAGCTGATTTGGTTATGATTTGAAGAGAGAAAGAAATACAGTCCTTAAAGTGGATATGCACCAACCAGAGGTATGTAACCACAGCCTCTGTGTTCTTCACTGTTTAATTCCTCACTCCTGTTACACTGCACAGGGACTCTCAGAGTATCTGCAGACATGTAGACAGTTTCACATGTGGGATCTGGAAGTGCTGGAACCACTCAGTCATGCATATGTCTAGGGAAACATTATTTTTCTAGTATTTTCAAATATTCAATGCATCAATTTCTTGATAAGTAAATCATAATAATGGCATTATTATCAATGGTGGTAGTCTGACTTATACTAGCAGAGCTCCTGATTAAATAAAGATTTCCATTTAGAAATGACAATAAGGGATAGAACTTTGTCTGTGCCTGAAGTCCTCTTTCTCTTACTTAGTGAAGATTCAGTGACTCCAAAATGTATTTGCCTCGTGTCAAAATAAAATGTTTATGCTGCACATTCTGAACTTGATTTGCCATTGGCTACAGAAAAATTCTAAAATATTCACTGCAAATAAGTTTGTTATCACTTCTATTTCCTGTATTTTATTTCTCTTCTGATTTTCTTCTGCTGTTTTGCTGAGAGCATTGACTGAATTAAATGCTCCAATGAAGTGTGGAAAATTTCACCTGGATCATACTGTCAGCTCATAAGATATCTGTTGCATCTGCTGCTCGGTGTCTGTCACTTGCAAATCCACTTGTATATTGAAGGCTGCTGTCTCCTCTGTCACTCAAACACTCTGTTTGCTCAGCCTTCAGTTAATTTTCCTGATCTTCATGATACCATACATCACTAAGTCTTGCATTCCACCTTCATAATACCTAGCTCATCCATGTTTGCTTTGTGTGCATCTTTACCTTTCAGTATCATATCTAAATTATACATCTTTTAAAGACTATTAAAGTGCTTCAGAGCTGTTGCATATCTGACAAAAGTTGGTAATAATCTTGATATCTAGGATACTACAACGTTGAAGAGAAGTAGACAAAAATTTCTATAGGGCAAGGTTTCTGTTTTCTTTACAGAAAAAGCATAATTCTATTAGCTGAGCACTAGCTTTTTCATGTCCTCTCCCACTTTTACTCTGTGCAGTCAGTGGTAATAGATTTTATAATTTTTTCCTTGTAGATCAGAGCTACTGTTCTTATCACATTTTATTTGAAATTATTTAAAACTGGTATGTACAAGGAAAAAATGAGGTATTTCTGTTTTCAGTCTGTAACATTTTTTAATAATTAAAGCTTTCCTTAAAGGCTTTAAAAGGAAGACAACCAGATCAACATACATTTGTTTGACTATATGGAGGCTATTAAATTCTTTTTGGTTTTGCTGTATTTCTATTTCTTTAATGAATTACTAAGGTTTTTTCTTTTGTCTCATAATACTCACATTTTCAATTTGCTCACTTTGCTTCTGACCTCAAGGTGCTTGCTATGAACCTGACCTATTGCAGTAGATGCAAAGTGTATTTTTTGCATGAAATGCTCCTCTAGGGTTTCTAATTACAGTTTAAGAATTTTGTATATTCCTCAGGACCTTCTGATCCTAGGAAGTCTTAAAAGTGCTTCCAAAGCATTATTTAAATAGACTGAATGACTAGAGATTACAAAAAGTATCATTTTTTGAGTTTTTACATGCACATGTACATGTTGTTGACATACAGGTAATACAAAAGCTACAATAATGAGCTGAGGTATTTGACAGTATAAATATTAGAGCAGACTATTGACTACTGAGTGTAACAGGTGAAAACGTATTTTAATAGCAACCTTGTGTAGTCAGCCATGGAAGAGCTTAGCTGTCATGGAAAATTAAGCTAAGCCCTGAAATCTCTCTGACTAAGGAGGTGTATAAAGCTTGTATTGAACACCTGCTGGCAGAGATTTAAATATTCACCATAAATTTGGTATCTGTAGTCACAGATAGATCTTTTATTACTTATTGTGTGACAAAGCTGATACAAGTTTATAGTTAGACTGTCTTTTGTAGGTATTTGATATGACTACTTTAAAAGACCTGGTTCTGCAGACACCTGCAGAAGATTAGTCCTACTGAAATCAAAGAGGAAATCTGTATGAGCAGTAAGCAGATGACATGTTTGAGGCCTGAACCTAGATGAAAAATACTCTGTGAGAAAACAACAGACTCGTTTTTCTACTTTGTACATTTTAGTTAAACTATTTATAGTAAGATGGGACACTAGTGGAATGCTGAGATAAGAAATATTTGGTTAAAAGAAAAAATAGTGGTAATAATATGAAAGAGTGGAAGTCTTAGAATTTTAAACGTTATCAAATAGGAAATTTAAGACCAGTGATTCCTGTAAAATATATTTCATTAGGCAGCCATTAAGTCTCAGGTAGTATCACTGTCTCCAAATACTTTGGCTCTTTACAGTTGGAAGCATGTATTTTTCATCTTTCTCATGGCATATACACAATACATGCACTTTTATTCACAGGAAGTTATATAAATATTAAAGCTTTATGCAAATACAGCATTTAATACCTACACAGTGCCTGCTGGTGTCTTAAGAAGTCACAGCAGCTACAGACTTTCCACCTGATACAAAAAGATAAAGGATGGGTGCTATGGAGAAATTAGTTTGTCATATTTTGGGAGTTTCTGTTTCAATATATCCACTTTCCAGCCCACAAATCTTCCATGTGTAAATAATAGGGATTAAGAGGACTTGGAATCTGGACTGGAAAAAGGACTGGGTTCAGTGTTTGTCTGGAAGGTCATCTGTTAGCTCCACCCCATAAAGGATTTACAAAGAAAAAGATAAATACACTTTGAAACATTCAGGTTCATTTCTATAATGTGGCTTCCCTCGCAGATCTGTGCTGCTGTGGAGGTGCACAGCCTCTATGGATACAGCCCTAACAGTTCTCTGGTTCCCTTGAGATTTGAAGAGCTTTATCATCGGAGGACTGGACTGGCTGTTAGTATCCAAGCAGGGAATCCAAGAAAGCTGCCAAGTGAGCTATTAGCTGACAAATGAATGACAGTATATATGAAGTAGAGTTCATGTTTCTGGATGATGGAAATTTCATTAGAGTCTATTTCCACTATCAATTATTAAATAAATTCACTGGAGTCTTTTCCTTTCTTGCCTTACTGAAGACAAATATACTCTGAGGAAGTGTATGCTAACCCTGGTTATGCATGAGCAGATTTGGAAATAAGAGGTATTATATCCCTTTTGTGCCAAGGGTATTTCCTGGAGTACCTCACTAAAATTATGTGTCAGATGCTTATGCTTTTCAGGAATGAACTGATGTCAAAGGAGTGCAGAACTGTATTAAACATACAAAGAAGAGTTGGAAAATGGATAGCAGGGAGTAGTGAATTTTTAAACCCTCAGGCAGACATCTGGAAAAATTGCAACTGAGTAAAGAGTGTAAAATTGGGGATTTTAAAAATGTATCAGTCTCTGATAGTAGGTGTTCCAACAATTTATCTGCATAATTTGAAAGGAGAATATTAACACTAACATAAACTTTCAGATACTTTCTGTATAATACTTAGAACCTATGTCCTTTATGTTCTATCTTCCTTTAGCTTGATCCATACACAAAGACTTCAAAACTGAGCCTTGTTCTGAATGAAAATGTATCCTCAACTGAAATACGCAAACCTACACATTTTTTAGTTGGAATAAGTCACTATTTTCAAAGATAGCTCACATTTTTATTTTCTCATTGAGGCTGGTCATTCTGTTTTTTAATTTTCTGGGGGTTTTTTTGGTTTTTTTTGAGGGTTTTTTTGCAGTACACTTGTTTGAATATAGAGAGAGATAACTGTATAGCTGATGTAACTGTCAAAAAAAACAGCTGTGAAAGAAAGAAAAGTTGCCCTAGGATCGAGCCCATTGCTTGCTGTGATGGCAAGAATCTAATCTCAAAGTTGTGATTTGTGCATGACTCATGCTGTTCTTTACAACACTGTAAAGCTAAACAGAAAGTTTTCTCATAAATAGTCTACAAAACAGCCTTGGTTTCCTCTAACAGAATAATAATAAGAGAACCTTCAAACAGTACTTGGGGAATAATATTCTCTTGGGAAGCATCAGTGTGGGTCTTTGGAAGGAGATAGAACCAGTCAGTTTTAGACCAACTTAATTTGTAATTACTGAGTAATAGTGTTGAGTAGGATTAAAATAAACTAGGCTGGATAGCTGCAGACTATCCTCCACAGGATGTAGCTCAAAGCAATGAATTTCAAGTCTTTAGTAAGTTGGTACATTGCACAGAGTTTTAAATAGGAATACTGGCTAATTCCACTATGAGAATAAATCCATATAAGGATTCCAAACATTTACTGCTGACAAAATTTTTGTATTCTACAGGGAGATGGCATATGCATTAACCTTTACTAAAAAAACCCTGAAAAATATAGAGGATGTACAAGTCCCATTGTCTATAAAAGAAATCCCTAGGAATGTTTCAATAATTACAAGAAAAGACGAGAAGTTGAGAGGTTTCTCATAATTTCTGTGCTCTTATGTGCTAATATATTAATACACTATACAAGCACGTAAGCCTTTACTCACTTGGGAGTTTTGCAAACTGAAACTAAAGCCTTTGAGGCCTAGACACACTCTGGAAGACCAGCAAGCCAAGTACTGTGTGTGGCTAACAAACTAATCTTGAGACAAATCAGCCAATGCTACATCCACCAAACACGGCTGTCAGTCCACTAGAGCTGCCTCAATCGAGAGTACTATCAAGGCTTTTTCACTGCAGCCTGTGCCAGCTCATGTTCTAATTTGTTGTACTAAAAAAATCTCTCAAACTCCCTTGCTGCTAGTGATACTGCCCACTTTGCAGATCTGGGTCAATAAGATGCCAAATTGCTCTATGGGAGCCAGAGGAAAAAAGATCAATCTAATCCCAAAAGACAGAAAGGCTGTTGCCAAAGGTCACTAATGCTACCAAGACTGTTGCTATTTGGGAATAGAGTTTTAAGAAACAATCTAGAAAAAAAGCCATAGATGGGAAATGTCCAGTTTGCTGTTCCTTCTCTGACATACTGAACATATGCTTATGTCAATAGATAACTTTCCTTGGTGACCTTTCCTTCCTCTCCCTCTCTCCTTAACATAACAATTGACTGAAACTTCTAGAAACCAGTGGAACTGGCTACATCAACTAGAACTAGGCATAGATTGATTTGGGATGAGGAGCTGAACACAGTTCTGCTCATACATTTGCTCTTGTTGTGCAGGACTCCACTTTGTTCTGACATTCTGGACTAAAGGGTTAAAAGTTTGTATAACAGAGTGGGAAATCCTGTGACTGTAAAACCTTTTGAGCTGTCTGTGAAGTTGCGAAAAAATGTGTAGGTGATAGATGGAGATCTACATTTGCAAAAGCTCACCAGTCACACTGAGGATCTTTTCAGCATGATGGGACTAGCATTTTAGGACTGCCCTCTATTGTAACATTCATCAAATATGTCAGTCTGAACTGTCTCAGCTTTTCTCCATAGTAGCTAGTGTAGGGCTCTGTTTTGGATTTGTGCTGGAAACTGTGTTAACAATGCAGGGATGTTTTTGTTCTTGCTGAGCAGTGTTTACAGAGCATCCAGGCCTTTTCTGCTCCTCAGGTGGCCCCACCAGCAAGGAAGCTGGGGGTGCTCAGGGAGTTGGCAGGGGACATATCTGGTACAGCTGATCCCAACTGACCATAAGGTTATTCAAGACCATGTGGCAGCAGGCTCAGCAATAAAACTACGGGGCAGTTTAGCCAGGGGGCAACTGCTCAGGGACAGGCTGGGTATCAGTTGGATGGTGGTGAGAAATTGTTTTCATTTGCATGACTTGCCTTTCCTGGGTCTGTTTTCTCTCTTTCCTTCTCCTTTCAATTTATTATTACTGTTAATTATTTTTTTAATTTCAGTTATTTAACTATTCATATCCTAACCCAATAGTTTTCTCATTTTTACCCTTCTAATTCTCTTCTCCCTATCCTGCTGCTGGGGAGAGAGAGTGAGCAGCTGTATGGTTCATAGTTGCCAGCTGGGTTTAAACCATGACACTTTGTCTTTTTGAAGAATTCCAGTGTAATCTTCAGGTAGTTTTCAATTTTATCATGAAATGAGCTGGGACCATGTTGAAGTTTTTTGATATATGGGTGCTATAATGAATTGCTAAGATGATTTTAAGTTGTGATTAATAAATGTGGCAGAGATCTCTGGTCTTGTATCTTTAACTGCAAAAATCAAATCCCTGTTTTCCAAGTGGGTAAAGGCTTATATTTAGTAATAAAATCCTGTCTACCATTAATCAGTTTACAGTTTCATTATACATCCACTATTCAATTTTCTCAATAACACTACCCATTGAAAGATTATTTTGGGGTGCTAGAAATTTGTCTTTATCTCACATCTCTTCTATTGGCTGGAAAATGACAAGGATCATACATTTCGTGACTGTAGTCACATCTGAAGTCAATGGGAACATTTTAGCTGATTTGGCTGGATGTTAATTATCCTGCTTCTTCTCCCATTTCATGATTATATATTACACATTGTTAGTATGTTGATGTGACTTAGCAGAGCAAGATTGTCATCCATCACATCTGTTCTGTTCTGGATTTATCCTCTATCCATGCTTCTCTGAGTAAAGTGTCTGTATTGGAAGAAATGTGCATTGGTTCTTTTCTATGGTTTTACATAAGGAAATTGAGGAAAATCATGTTCTCAAGCCACTCTAGGAGAAAGATACTATCACTGCCAAGTGAACAGAGCACTCACATGAAGGAAAACAGAGTAACTGCTCAAGGAAAATGACTTTTAATTGAGCTAGTCTGTATACTCTTTTTGGAACTTAGTATTTTTTTTTTTTAAATAATCATTGTTACTTTCAGACCCTTGGTTAACCTTAACTGCTTATGAAAAAGCTGAATTCTGAGCTTGTCTTAACAGGCTATTACCCATTCAAGAAAATAAGGTGATACAGACCAAAATAATGTTAACTGTACTTTTGATACAATTGGGTTCAGTTTATAATGAAGGTGACTGCAGGAATGGTCTGCTCTGTTACATCAAACCATGTATGCACCAAGTGAAAACAGGAGAGTGTTCACTTAGCCACTTACCAAAGTAGTTGGTGTTTGCTATAACCAAGCAACATACTCAGTTTCTACTTTCATTTTTACTTCTCCAATCACTTATGGATTAGAAAATTGTGAATGACTTATATTCCCTTTGTAAAATGAGAAGTGTTCAAAAGAACTAGAAAATTAGACTATAAGACTTCTGTCTCCTTTTAAACAGCATGTCAGATAAAAAGTCTGGCAAAGTTATGTTTTGACAGGGAGGATTGCTGATTATTTGGGAAAGATGTATTGTTTCTAAATGATTCATTAAGCTGGAATTTAACTCTCATTTTGTTCTGCAATTCTTTATCCTCATGTCTCTGAATGCATATCACAACTTTAGTTTCTAATAACTGAAAGGCAGTTTTGACTAGCAAAAGTGATTCCTCTACTCTACAGGAGAATGATGAAAGATCAGTTGCTGCACTTCCACTGTTAAGTGGCAAATTATTGGCACAGCTTGGAAAACCATGAAGGCTATTAAAAGACCAATTTCCAGAATATAAATTGAAGAAAATTAAAAGAACATTATGATACGTATTTGTCAGAGAACCTACTGAACAAAGGAAGACATCTAGAAACAGAAATATTTTCTGTGTTGAAGAAAATAAAAGTAGATGACCGGGACCAGAAAATAATATCAGATGAATGCTCAAGCAAATTAAAAAGGAAAAAAAAAACCCAAGCAATTTTCTGTTCTGCATTTAAACCTATGAAACAATTGACAATTTCCCTATAATTATGCAAACATATGTAGGAAGAAAAGACCAGAGAAACTGAAAGACCTGAAAAAAATCTCTGAGAGTTGTCCAGCTGCTAAAGCCAAGTTAAATTAAAAAAAATCCTAAATCATCTCAATACTTTCCTGTGTTATTTGAGATATAGAATTCCTGATTCTCTATATTCTTAAAGATTTTTAATAACCACTGGATAGCGATTTGTATATGCATAAAAAATCCCCTATGATTTGAGAAGAAAAAAATGAGCATTCATATCCAAACATCTGATCTTTACTGGGGAATGTTCTATAATTTAACACTTAACATTTATAGACAACTAATTCTTATAAGCACATGCAATTATGAGTATCTCTGTGAAGGATTTTAATGAGATAAGTACTTACTACTGTGGGATTTAATGAGCCCATAAGTTTCTAAAACTGAACATTGAAAAAATGGAAGATCCCAAGCTGCCAGTTCCTTTAGAAAACATTTTAAACTGGTAAGTTCTTGGCCTTGAGTTTGCAAATATGTGAAGAAGAGGGTTCTCCTTTCAACACTTCCTACATAAGCTCATAGAGATTTACTATTTTATGTAATTTTCCTGGTAAACCACTGATTGAATGGTGAATTCTCTTAAAATGCACTGATTACCTATGAAAGCTACTTCTTACCCAAAGGAAAGGTGGAATTTTTTAGGCTTCAAGTCTATGTGAAATTTTGCTGAGGTAAATAAAACCAGTTTATTATAATGAAGTTTAGCAAGCAATGCTTGAATTCTACTGTCTGCTCTGTTTATCTTTTTTGTTTGTATACATCCAAAAATATCAGGTCTGTTGGATGTAATGTGACTAAACATCATACATTAAAAAAAAAGACTCAGAGCTGGTAATTAAATCAGAAGCTCACTGTAAAGCAAGAAAGTACATGTAAGGGTTGTAGAAAGAAATTAACAATAGGTCCAGATTTTTTTTTGTATACAGCATGCTACTTCTCAATCGTACATTTTTTGAAGTTTCCCAATGAAATGCAATATATAAATATTTCCCTTTTTAACATCCAGCTTTTCTATTTTTAGTGCAATCTTTTTCTTTACAAGACTACCAAAGTTCAGTTATCCAAAATTTGCCTCATAATTTAAAGAAAAAAGTTAATTAGATAAGTCTGTGCTGATAAGATTGAAAATTACAGATACTTTGTTGTGGTTTGTTTTGCTTTATTTTTAAAGAAGACTTTGATGCCACTCTGTTCATGCCAGGAAATCAGCTATAGCTTCTGCTTTAGTTTAAATTACATTTTATTGTGATGGGAATTGTCAATTTATTGCTTTGCATGATGTCTAAATTTTGCTATACTCTATTAAATTATTCAGATAGGAATCATTGTGTCATATAGAAGACAGATCCCCTATGTGCATGTGCTTCCTTAAAACACTGATTAGACATAATATTCAGTAAATGTTTTCCATGCATAGTGAGAACAATTAAGCTCACCTCTTTATGGCTAGGAAGTACATGTTAAATTGAAAGTCAACGTCACTGACCATAGACAGTCATATTTCACTGACAAGGCATAGCTTGGTTTTTTTGATATGGGGTTCTCTGGCTGAATGTATGGTGGCAACAATAAACATCTTGGGCAAATGAAAAGTTATTTTTCAACCCAGAAGAGAGTATTTATGTTTTGGAAATATTTAAAATGGTTAGGTACATATATGTTTTCAAAACTAAACCCAAAAGGTAGGTGTGTGCAAACAGCAAACCAAATAGCTTTTTAGAACATTTGCCTTTTAGGATTTTATGGCTAAATTCTGAATCTTTTGTAGAAATTTTGGGAAAAAGGAGCATCCAATCACTACAAATTTCAAAGAGTCAGAAACAGAAAGAAAGATTGTCTTAATATTGAACCATATATTGTTATCGAATCTAAGAAAATATTTGGGCGTTATTTCATGTGTTAAAACTATGTGAAATATGAAATTAAATGCTGTTGCAAACTGGAGGAACCAAATATTTGACTTCAAAGATGAAACTCAAACTTTCAGATTCGGAGGAATATGGAAGGATGTTTCTCTTTCCTCAAATGAACAGAATTTCTTCAAATTGATGTATCAATCCTTCATAGCTGATTTCAAAATATACTGCTGACAAAACATTTTTTGTGAAAAATTAGCTACCCTCATGAAGCATCTTTTAAGGCTGAAAAGGATCACATCAGGCTACTTATTTCCTGATTTATTAAACTGAAGTGTCAAAATCTCAGAAAACAAGGCCTTAATAGAAAATGGAGGACAGAGTAGACATGTTTGGTTTATTCTTATGTTCTGTCTCTAATTTTGGTGGAAAAAAGGAAAATACTTCTTTTAGGCTTACATGCTATTTTCTGCCTTGGGTGCAATGAGACAAAGGTTTCTATAAACACATTAAAATAGGCCTTATAAAAGAAATATAAGTTCAATGGTAAGGGTAGAGTTTCAAATCAAACACAATAATCATCAAATTGTCATCACTTCAGGACATATCATACCCTTCATCTGCATCCTTTGTAATTGAATAGAGCTGCCCACATACTCTGAGGGTATAATACAGCTATGAAATACTGAAAAACTTGCATATTATTCTCTGGAGATTTATGGGCAATTCAAGAATTGATTGTTCCTTAGTGAAAGTAATGGTTATATTATTAGATTTTTAAAAAAAGTTTCTCTGCTCATTTGTCTTAGTCCTTCTTTGGATCTAACACCAAACAGGACACCACTACTGAACTTGTTTACTCAGGAAGGTACCTACTTGCTCCCTGTTTTCACCAGCTGTACCAGTGCACATGGAATATGTTAAGCAGGTGATCTGCAATATCTTGAAACTGATGTTCTCCTGTCGCTTTAGTGCTAGAGAGAAAAAAAGACTACCTGAGGAAACCAAGTGAATGGAGCTGCTTGGAAAAGAGTGGCATCAGCATAATCTACTGTGAGATACAATGAAAATATAGCCAGCTGTTATGTGTAATAATAGTATGATTTCCAGAGGCTGGGCAAAAAATTCTTCAAATAGTAATTATGGGCACTGAAACTAAGTAAGTGAACAAGAGCTCTTACTCTCCATATCAATTTTACCTAAATGAATGAAATCTAGATGGATAGTGGCATTATATGGGAATGATTGTTATGGCTAGACAGGTTGGAAGGCACACTGTCCATACACTCTTCTTTCACTGTAGATATACAGTTGAAGCTGCACAATTCATTTGTATTTTGGATGGCCTTAAAGATTAGCTCTGTTCAGCATCCAGGCTGTACCTTGAAACTGCAGACAGAGAAGCCAAAAAATCTTTTTGAAACCATCAGGAATAATGTCAGTCTGAGGTCCTACCTGCACAGTACAAATATTAGGCCATGAATACTATCTATAATGCTTTGAAATTTTAGATTCTAGTTTAAAAATTCGCATTTAAAAAATATACATTTTATGATGTATTGTGAAATCAGCAGCTTGAATATTAAGAGTTAAGGAGAACCACAGTGCAGTGATACAGTATTTCACTTACAGACCTTCTCGAAATTTATCTTGATCCAAAGGGCTAGGAAATCTCACTTTCACCAACATTACAAGATTTTTAGTTTATAATTTCTTTCTGCTGATATAATTTCCAAATAAATAATAATGCTTTTGTGATGTAAGCAACTGTTTTTCTAGATTAATTTTGGATCCAATTCTTTTCAAGGTTGAATGGAAATAAAGCATTTAAAGGAAAATCATTCTCAGCAATAATTAGTGCTGCATTTTTTTTCTGTGGGAGGTTGACTTCTCTGGCTAAGACTTCTTGTGGTATTGATTGGGATTGTTTGCACAGTGGCAAGTCCAGGACAGGAAATAGCTTTAACCAAGAGGAGAATTGATATTAGGCAGGATTACACTCACTGTCAAGAAGATTTTATTCTGAATTACATCCTTATGGTTAATTGATGTCTACTCATGAGATAATACAGACACTTTAGTGAGAAGAAAGAAGAACGGTAAAGTCTTCATTAACATTAAAAGCCATACAGATTTAGCTAAGGTATTAATTTGTCAAATTTTTGCAGCTGATGCTTCAGCTGCAAAAATAACAATGTAAGCGTTCCAGACAAGGTTATGTAGGTTATGTTCATCTGAGTCATCACTATGTTCTTATTTAATCAGATTGATTTAAACTAGGTTGTAAACAAATGCAAATTTGCTAGAGTGGGAAAAAAAAAGCTTTAGTTTTGAGTGTTCTACCCTGCCACTTTACAGATTTATATTCAATTTCTACTTTGTAGAAACTCAGCTTCCCTGCTGAAAAGTCTTGAGTTGTGAGATACAGGCAGAGCAGGAGTCCAGAAACTGATTTGCCTTATGAAACAGGCAAATCCATCACAACCAAAAAAAAAAAAAAAAATCCTGCCCTTCAAAGGCATTCTAGAGGCAAAAAAAGCAAGGTTGTTGTGAAAAAAAATTTGAGAAGGAATGGGAGGTGGCTTTGTAGTTTTCTGCTTTGATACCGTTTTCTCAGAAAGAGAATTTCTCTTTCCTGCCTTTTAAATCAGTGCTGTTTTCCTCCTACAGGAGTCTTAAATTAAAAATTGGAGACCTGAGCTGTTAAGATTGGGTAATTTTTTTTTTTTTTTCTGGAGATAGGTAAGCCAATAGAACAATCTTTTATCAGACAATCTTGGTTACAACTAGTTTCACATGCTGAAGGTGGCACATGATATCTGTGTGGTCACTCTTATTGTTTACATCATGAATCAGAATTTCTTCTTAAATTGATGCTATTTTTTTTTCTTTTCACTTTGAAGATAAACATATCCACAGTTCCTCAAACTTACTAAATTTCCCATACAAACCCTTTTTTTTCCTAGCACATTTATTTTCAGAGTTTGGGTGAACTAAACTGGAAAAAATATTGCTTGATTGTCAAGTGGATTGTTGAACTTGTCTTTTGCCATTTTCAAAGCGGAGCCGTAGAAATATCCAAACTTCTTACTAGTAATAATGTACCACTATAAGTATATAACTGCTCACCATATAAGAGAACATTAATACATTTCTCTCACAGAAACTTTGGTAGCACTAAATATATACTTCAGTTTAGGATTATTGCTATATATGAAACCATGAAGACAACTTTATTCTTCCAATAATACAAAAATAAAATGTGTTTGCATTTTGTCTTCTTGCTCCCAGGAAAGTGACACATAACTGATGGTGTGGAAGTTTTCAGCAGAACTTACCCTTTCTCTTAGCAATATAAATGAGATCAAAATCAGGCATATTATTTATATTGGAGAGGGAACAGGTCACCCCTTTTACTCACTTTCCACTACAAATTGACTCAGTGCTCTGAGATGAATGTAGTTCTTTCTGATTGTTTCTTGTGGTTTGAGCAATTTAGCATTTCACTTTGCTGGAAAAAGGCAGTCTTGAAAAATAAAGAACCTGACTCAGTAATGGCAGTGAATGAACGAAAGAGGAAACTGCTGTGCCTGCTCTTTTCCTCTTTTCCTTACTTGTTAATCTGTATTTTCTAAATCAAGAAAAGGTTGCAAAGTGTATAATGACTGTGCTTTTACCTACGCACTGCCATTGTGTATGTTGCAGTGTTGTGGGAGTATAAGCATAATTCTGATCATGATTTTGTAATTTATCTTTAAAGAGCTTAAAAGTATTTTCCTTAGGTCTGTGTTAATCAGATTATTCAGCATTTAAAAAACAAAAAACAACAACAAAAAAAAGAAGAAAAAACAGGAAAAAAAAGGAAGAGTCATATTGTAAACCTGTTGTATTTGAAACTAAATTGATGCACTGGACAAAAGGATTAAAATATGATTTTCATTCTGACTGAGAATTCTGTTTGCATCATTGGCAAAATACAATCATATAATTAATTCAACAAAAATCAGATACTTAAGTACGTATACCCTATACCTTGCTTCTGAATTTGTTGCCCAAGCTGACTGTAGAAACAAATGTAGAGCTGGAGGGAAAAGTAAACTGCATATGTGATTTGAGGACAACAGATGGTCCAAAATGGGGAAGTCAGTACAAAGATTTTTTTAGATCTTAAAACTATTGATATGTTAACACATACCACACAGGATAACACCAGGAAGCTAGAGAGAACTCACTGGAATAGAGGTCTGCAATCCTGGAGTTATGTGGAGTCCTGGATTCGTTTCAGAAGTAGCTCCATTAAATTGATATCCTATGGCCAAGGTTATCAATTAAAAAGTAAAACAGATCAATTCACTACATTTGATGTCCTCCTCCCAGCAATGCCACAATATAAAGAATGTTTATGTAATCTATGAAATTTCATGTGCTAAATTTATATTATATTCATATTATTTATGCATAAAATTTATATTAGGCTAATGTCAATACAAACTAATTTTTTTTAGTTATGCAGAAGTTTCCTTGTCTTTTATATCATGCTGTGAAATTAGAAGACATTTAACTATGGTCATTGGAAAGAAAATGTCAGCAAAAAATCAAAATAGAAGTTCATTACATTGTCTGAAAAAAGCATAAGAGAAATCCTGGAACAGACATGTATTCATGGAAATGTAAGAAAAACTTTTACATTTGGCATGAAAAGGCCACATGTTATGAATGGCTAGTATTATCAAAATACTGGAATTAGGAGCTGTGAGTCAGGTGAGGCCAATGTGTTTTCCTGCAAGGAAATCTTGCCATAAACACACATTCATACTCAATCAAACGTACATCAACTTGACTTTCCAATGGACATGTTGTGTGTTCCTGCAGTGGTGCAATGTATTTGAAACCAGTGAAACACAATCTAGAGCCTTCCCACCAGATCACACACTTACTGTGTAATTTCACTTGCATGACTGGTAAAATGATCCAAGTGATGATTCCTTCTAACCTATTTGCCATAATGCTCAGAGGGGTAAAAGGAGCAGGCATGTTCTACGTCCTTTCTAGAAAAGCCTTAAATTCCACTGTTATCACAGTAGAAAGGACAAGAGAGTCTGCACTTACTCATTTAAACACCCTTCAATTGAAATATTCTAGTTTTCAGAATCCATTGAGCTTTTGGCTGATCATCATATGCCTCAGCTCACATATAGCATAAATAAACCCACTCTTTGCTCTGACAGCCTCTCCTGGTTGGATACATACAATTTGCAATGTCATCGTGTATAAAACAGGGAGGCACAAATATCCTTTTTTTCCCTTTGTCAGAGAGAAATAAAAAGTCCAGATTTTCTGTTTTGTTAAAATGCTCAAATCTTGACTTTCTCAAGAGAATTTTCCAGATCTATACAGTCACATAAAAAACACAGAAGCACTTTTAACACTGCAGTAAATGTCCAAAACCTTTATCAAACACACTCATGTATCTAAAATGTATCTAAAAAATCTGCTTAATTTAAAAATGTAAATGAAGACAGTGGCTTGCTAAATGCTGTAGAGATGTTATGATAACTTGGAAATAATCGCTAATAACATGACACTTTGCCATTGGCAAATCTATCAGACAGCTGTCGGGAAACACGTTA